>NW_027451679.1:5000-38614 GCF_964194025.1 Convolutriloba macropyga
AATAATAATAATAATAAAAATAATCATAACAATAATAATAATAATAATAATAATAATAATAGTATTTATAATAATAATAATAATAATAATAATAATAATAATAATAATCATAATAATAATAAGATTAATAATAATAATAATAATAATATTAATGATAATAATAAAAATAATAATAATAATAATAATAATAAGAGTAATAATAATAATAATAATAATAATAATAATAATAATAATAATAATAATAATAATAATAATAATAATAATAATAATAATAATAATAATAATAATAATAATAATAATAATAATAATAATAATAATAATAATAATAATAATAATAATAATAATAATAATAATAATAATGATAATAATAATAATAATAATAATAATAATAATGCTAATAATAATAATAATAATAATAATAATAATAATAATAATAATAATAATAATAATAATATTAATAGTATTTATAATAATAATAATAATAATAATAATAATAATAATAATAATAATAATAATAATAAGATTAATAATGATAATAATATTGTTAATAACAATAATAAATTCGTTTGCGATATACATGAATACAGTCATCATTCATGTATGCCAAGCGAGCTCCAAAAGGCTGAAAGCCTGTGTGAGGGGGCGCTTTAGAGCTTCTTTCTCCATCAATTTTCGCTTGACTTTGCATTTTTTAAAAAAAATAGTAGTCAATTGCAAACACTTTTTCTAATACTAGCGAAAAATGTCAATGAACACAGTAAAATGGACCATTTACCAAAAAAAAATATTAAAAAATTCCGAGTCTAAATTGTAGTTGTCCCCAACTTTCTGAAGAAATTCATTCAAAATTTGCTGCTCACAATCAATTGCTTTTCCTATTATTGTTTCGTCAAATTGCGCCAGTACGTTATATAGTAAGCGAACTCTGACTGATAGCCGTTTTCGGTTTTGCCTTGTAAGTTTATTAATGGTAGGTAAACTTCTTAGACTCTTTGTACCATTAAATGACTTTCAACTTCAAGTATTTGTAAGAACCTGTTAACTGATTTATGTGGATGAGTTCATCGTAGGATTGAAACCAGTAATTTAAATACTTCATATACGTGTAGTTCAAAAATTGAGGTTAATGCGTGCGTTTTTCTTGTCGTGCGAACTTCGTCCGTTTTCTTTAATTGAAAGACTATTCTGAGAAAAAAAATTTGTTGTCTTCGTAACTTCTTTGAGATCGACTGGTTGTGGTTCCGTAATTAGTATTCCATATTGGTAACGTGGTTAAACATATAGTCTATAAAATATATTAGAAGATTTTTATCTAGAAATTGACGTGTTTGATATAAAATATTTATGAGTTTTGCGCATTGTTTTCAATAAAATTTACATGTGCTCTGAATCCAAGTCGATAGTCGATGAGGATGCCAAGATATTTCACATTTGTTTTGGTTTGAGTTTCAGCGTTATTCTAGGTGAAATAGTCTGATTGTTCTGCTTTTTTTTCAACCAACATGAACTGTGTTTTAGCTTCGTTCAGTGTTAGATTGTTGTTTTGCACCCATTCCAAAATTTTATTTAGCTCAACTAGATGACTGTTTCAATTATAGTCTCCAAATATTTTTGTGTGCTCTGCAAATATGGTAATTTTTCATTTTTCGACGAGCGTCGGAAGATCATTGATGTACAAAAGAAAGAGAAGAGGTCCTAGAAAGGATCCCTGGGGTACACCATGGTAATGTCTCTCATAGTTGATGAGTTGTCGGAGAACTGCACAAATTGCTTGCGGTTGGAGAGAAAAGAGCTTAGTGACCGTCCTACTGTACCTCTGAGACCATATCTTTCACATTTAGCTAGGAGCAAATGAGGATCAACCATGTCGAGGCATTTTATAAATCAAATAACGTGCACTGGAATGGATTATGATGTTGTTTTCGTTCAAGTATCGCTTCAAAAGTTTCGTTATTGCGTCGACCGCTGAACGCTTACTTAGAAAACCTAACTGCCTCCCTGACAGCACCTTATGCTTTATAAGAAAATCTGAAACTTTTTCGTGCAAAAGTTTTTCATAAATTTTCTCACTACTTGTAGTACAGAGATAGGTCGGTAACTTCCGGCTTCATTCATTGGTCCTTCCTGATGGATGGGTGTCATTATTCCAATTTTAAGCAAATTTGGAAAACGTTCCTCCTCGATGCAATTGTTGAAAATTTGACTAAGCTGTTCAGAAATTGTTGGTGATACAATTTTAAGAAAAAAGTTTGATAGTCCAAAAGTATCTAGACTTTTCTCGTTGTTCAAATTGTTGAGTTCATGAATACTTCTTGTTTGTCTGTTTTGCTCACAAACTATGATTTTTCATTCCGTGGTATGCTAGATATTTCAAAGTTGTTATTGTAGTTTTTTGCCAAGTTTGGTCCTACTTCAACAAAGAAAATCATTGAGCACTGTTGCAGAAATATCTTTCAATGGACCATGGTTAAGGCCTGAGCTCTTTTCGATTTTCAAGTTTTTGAAAATTGGAACATTTTTTGTTGTTTTTGTCATTTTCTTTACAGACAATTTTTGGGTAAAACTCTTTCTTTGATCTGCGAACTAATTGTTTACATTTGTTGCAATGCCTTTTGAATTTTTCTTTGGTCTCTTAGACTTGTCATCTAAAAACATTTTCCAAAACTTCATCTTCTTAGAGCATGGATTTTTCATTTCAATAGTTATCCATCTCTTCTCTTCACTTTGAGGCTTTAGGTTTTTATGAGATATTATTTCGTCGAGTACTTTTTCCAATATTCTTAGTAAATTTTCTAACATCTCCGAGCTAGTGGGTATATTTTTTGGGTTGTTTTCATCTTTTTCTCGAATTTCGTTATTTGATAAGAGTTTTATTTCTATCTTTTCTAGTTGTTTCCGATTTCGCGAAAAGAAACTCTTTTTTTCACTGTATTTCCTTGAGTTGATTGATCTTGTTTCTATGATCACACTAAATGGAGCACTCGCTGACGAATTATGAACAAGTGTTTGAACGTTAATGTTTGAGAGAACTAATTTAATTGTTGATTGGCTTGGTTGTGACTTTCTCGTAAAATCATTAGGGTTGTTCACAAGCTCAAATCCTAAGGCAAGTAGAATCACTGTAAGATTTTGTTTTCGGTCTGACTCACCCGCGATTTCTATGTTAAAATCACCTCAGACAATATGATTAGTATTGCTTTTTTTCTCCGATTTCAAATAAATGGTTCTTAAGAGTGTCAAAAAACTCAAAAGCGTTCATTTTGGGTGCTTTATATATTACAGTAATCAGAAGTTTTTTTTCCATTTTGGGACATTCCTTTTAATAGTTAAAATCTGTAAATTTTGGTGACTAGTTTTTTTTGATGGTAGTAATATAACCGCCTCCCCTTCCAGAATTTCGATTGCATGTTTCAATGGACATCCACCTCTCTTGGCAGAAGATTTTGAGGTTTGAATACTCAAGCAGCCATGTTTCTGTTACAATTGAAAGTTGAGGCTTAATATTTAAATTTTCAAGCTCAATATTGGGTTCATTAAAAATGGCTCCTTGTGGGCGAATGTTTTGCAAGTTTATCAGTTTCTCCATTTTACGTTGATTTGACCTAACTGCTGCTTTTTAAAGGATAAGTTTTTAGCAATCTAATTTTTCATTAACAAAACTGAGTTTAAAAAAATATATTATTTTAAAAGGGAATTCCAAAAATGACTTCGAAACGTGAAGTTCTAAGTCATCGTCTACTAAAGAAAGTGTTGAGTTAGATCGTTTTCTTCGCAGATAATAAATTTGATAGTGGAAGCAAATTGACATTTCAGCCTTCTGAGTAGAATCACATCCAGCCTGCATGCCAATTTTAGAACTTTAATCTCGGATCGGTTTTTGTTAATGTTATTGTGCAGTGGAGTTCCGATATATCAGTAGCGACACAATTTATTTCTCCTCTTTCTATGTTTGCAACTTTCAGCGTAGAATGGCATCCAGTAGAAAAAGATTTTTTCAAAATTCCAATCGAAGAGTTAAAAAACCTATTTGACCGTCAGAGGTATGTTCGCCTTCATTTATAAGAATGCATCGGTACCGTCAATATATTTATTATTTTGACTTCGAGAATAAAAATATTCGGTATTTCTCGGAAAATTAAGGTAATAGATCGAGGGTGTTTTCGGTTTTAGACTTAAAAACTTTTTACATTTGTTGCAATGCCTTTTGAATTTTTCTTTGGTCTCTTAGATTTATCATCTAAAAACATTTTCCAAAACTTCATCTTCTTAGAGCACTGGTTTTTCATTTCAATAGTTATCCATCTCTTCCCTTCAATTTGAGGCTTTAGGTTTTTATGAGATATTATTTCGTCGAGTACTTTTTCCAATATTCTTAGTAAATTTTCTAACATCTCCGAGCTAGTGGGTATATTTCTTGGGAACGGGTTGTTTTCATATTTTTTTCGAATTTCGTTCTTTGATAAGAGTTTTATTTCTTTCTTTTCTATTTTTTTCCAATTTCGCGAAAAGAAAGTCTTTTTTTCACTGTATTTCCTTGTGTTGATTGATCTTGTTTCTATGATCACACTAAATGGATCACTCGCTGACGAATTATGAACATGTGTTTGAACGGTAAAGTTTGAAAAAACTAGTTCAATTGTTGATTGGCTTGATTGTGACTTTCTCGTAAATTCATTAGGGTTGTTTGCAAGCTCAAATCCTAAGGCAAGTAGAATCAGTGTAAGATTTTGTTTTCGGTCTGACTTAACCGCGATTCCTATGTTAAAATCACCACAAACAATATGATTAGTATTGCTTTTTTCTCCGATTTCAAATAAATGGTTCTTAAGAGTGTCAGAAAACTCAAAAGCGTTCATTTTTGGTGCTTTATATATTACAGTAATCAGAAGTTTTTTCCATTTTGTGACATTTGTTTTAATAGTTAAAATCTGTAAATTTTGGTGACTAGTTTTTTTTTATGGTAGTAATATAACCGCCTCCCCTTCCAGATTTTCGATTGCATGTTTCAATAGACATCCACCTCTCTTGGCAGAAGATTTTGAGATTTGAATACTCAAGCAGCCATGTTTCTGTTACAATTGAAAATTCAGGCTTAATTTTTAAACTTTCAAGCTGAATATTGGGTTCATTAAAAATGGCTCCTTGTGAGCGAATGTTTTGCAAGTTTATCAGTTTTTCCATTTTACGTTGATTTGACCTAACTGCTGTTTTTTAAAGGATAAGTTTTTAGCAATCTAATTTTTCATTAACCAAACTGAGTTTAAAAAAATATATTATTTTAAAAGGGAATTCCAAAAATGACGTCGAAAAGTCAAGTTCTAAGTCATCGTCTACTAAAGAAAGTGTTGAGTTAGATCGTTTTCTTTGCAGATAATAAATTTGATAGTGGAAGCAAATTGACCTTTCAGCCTTCTGAGTAGAATCACATCCAGCTTGCATGCCAATTTTATAACTTTAACCTCGGATCGGTTTTTGTTAATGGTTATTGTGCAGTGGAGTTCCGATATATCAGTAGCGACACAATTTATTTCTCTTCTTTCTATGTTTGCAATTTTCAGCGTAGAATGGCATCCAGTAGAAAAAGATTTTTTTTAAAATTCCAATCGAAGAGTTAAAAAACCTATTTGACCGTCAGAGGTATGTTCGCCTTCATTTATAAGAAAGCATCGGTACCGTCGATATATTTGTTATCTTGACTTCGAGCATAAAAAAATTCGGTATTTCTCGGAAAATTAAGGTAATAGATCGACGGTATTTTGGGTTTTAGACTTAAAAACTTGTTGGTTTTTTCCATAGGAGGCCGTTTTGGCAGAAATATCAATTGTACTTCGAAGCAAAAATTTTTGAAAGATTGAGTAAAATTTTTGAAAATTTATCTTTAACAACAAAATTGTTGAACATTGATAGGAGTTCTGATTATAAAAACATAATCATTTGTTCTTACAAGCTATCTTGTGGCTTACAAGCTAAACTATGAGGGTTGGTTAAGTTTGAAACTTAGCATGCTTACCGCATTCTCGTCTGTATGCTTGAATGATCGGCTAAATACAGTAAACCAAAATAGCTTCATGGTATTTCTCTCACGACGCCGATTGATATGTTTTGTTGAGTTAACTGTTGGAGTCAATATTAAACTTTACATCGGTACTATTCGCTCCGGTTGACTCCAGTTCACTCTTTTGTTTTTAACGATGGCTCTGTCGGTTCCTTTGCTTCATCTGAGAGTTTGTGAAAACATGTTGGCAAAGCAGCTGGATATCAATTGTTAAGTTAAGAAGGTGATTGAAAAACTTTTAGAAATAAAAAAAAATCACACACATAGGAATAGTGAATTTCTATTGTGCAGCGAGAGTCTTTAGATATTTGTTAAGTAATTGCTTCTCAAGAATCAAGTTTACCAGACCATATTATGATATTGAACTGAGAATGCAGAGATGTATGTTGCTGAAAAAAGACCCCAGAGTGTGAAATGTTTTTTGACCAGCAATCAACACAGTTTTTGCAGTTGATACATGAGTTAAGCGAAAAGTGTTTTGTTTTTGCACCGCAGTATTCAGGGAAAATGTCACTAAGCTTCTTTCGTACCGATTCAAAAAAATGAAAATACTTCTCAAAAATTTCCACAAAAAAGAGATTATTTTCGACCTCACTGCATCTCAATTGAGACGATTTATGAAATTGGAGGACAACAAATTCAACACTCAAATTCATAGAAGACAAACCTTTTTCCGTTACGTGATATAGTTAACTCCGAATGTAAATTTTTGAGACTGTCATTTAATCAAGTAAACACTATGACAGTATACTTTTATCAATGAAAACATGCGTTGATAGTTGTGTGCATTGGACGCGCTGATGTATTTCTATTTGCTGAAAACTTTATTAAAAGTGGTTGAAGCTCGTAAAAATGGGCAAATATTGAGCAAAAGTATTTTGTTTGAAACCGTTATCGTTTTCAGTATGATATTGCTGAGAAAAAAATTCTCTCTTAAACGACACATATCAAAATTACCATAACTATAATTTCTGAAATAATCAAATCAAAAATTATCTGATCTTAGAGGACAAAAAAAGTGATAATTCCAATAACTTCGACCGCAGCTATGGAAGAAAGAGTTATGGAACAGGATATAAAGACCTTTGAAAAAACATCAGAAACTGAAGACCGCAGAATGCATATTTCTGCGGAACAAATTACAGTTAAATCGGACTCTTTGTTAAAAAGGCGACACTGTTTTGGTTCGAAAGTGGCTGCTAGCTGTTGTCATAATTTTCAACGTAATGCTGCTCTTGCTGCTAACGACGTCGATTCTAGTTGGCGTAATGAAATTGGAATCATTAAAATTGAAGATACAGTGACGGGAAAATGAAAACAGTATTTCGAACAACTAAGCCGAGGATTTGGAATTTGACCATCTAGTCATTTCTTGGTAAAAGTAACAAGGTGAGACCTAATTCACAAAGACCAGCTTATGTTTTTTGGACACCAAAGCGTGCTCAAGGGTGGGTACTTACATGTATATTTGCTGCACTAAACAAGTATATTTGGTGCATAATTTTAAAAGCACTATAAATTAAACTTATTTTTTGGAAATTTTGCTTAGAGAAAAGAAAACGTAAAAGGCCCTCTCAAGGATTTTGGCTGTACTGTCACCGGTTCATTTTGATCAAAACTACTGGAGAGAAACGGAGAATTTAGTCCTTCATCTGAACAAGGCTGAAATCTAAGGCATTTCGTGACAGCAGGACAGCGATAATCAGTTGTTGCCTTCCTTAGTCCAGTCAGTTCAAAATTCTGCACCACAATAAAGCCAAAGATCGGCGACTGGCTGCAAGCTACCCGGGTCCAGGTGTAACCGCTTAGGAAGATGTAAAATTTGCTTTGAGTGAAAGATTTGCGCTCATTGCGATGAAAAATAACTTTTAAGCTGTGAATTTTTTCCACTTTTCACAGCTTAAGCGTTGAAAGAAAATGTTCCACCTCTACCGGTAGAATGCGGCAAAAAAAATTTGCAGCGCTACCAAGATGCGGCAAAAATAAATTCAACAAAAAAGTTACAAATCTTTGAAATGCTCACCGCTAAATTAAACGCTTTTCTTAATTTCACATGAAATATCAATTAAGTGACAGACTGCGCACTGGAATATGAAGTTGTTAACATGCAGGTGAGAGGTTTGAACCCGTGTACGGGAGTTTCCGTTTTTTAGTGAGAAATCTGGTGAATGCTGTGAACAAAAAATTTAGCGCTAAAAACCGCAAAAACGAAAATTCACCGCATTCAACGCTAAAAGATGCGGGCAATTTGCGGTGAAAAATCTTATCACCGCTAATCACTATTAATCTTACATTAGTTTTGACTAGACCTCGAGTTATGCGCCCCCTACGTTATGTGCCATTACCTAGTAAACCATTATGTAAAAATATGGCACGGGCGTCTGGGGTTGCAAATAAAACGCGCCCACTAAGCTGGGGGGCGGGGGCTCAAACGGAAAAGATCCCAAACCTTATTTCTCTAAAGTGTTACTTCTTCAAATATCTTGACTGATTGAAGCCTTGGGATAGCAATTTGCAGAAGAAGAAATTGTTCACCATGGTATAAATCTGGGGACCCACAATTGAGGGTTTTTTTCGAACAATTTTTGACGTTATCTATGTCCCAGTAAAATCTCATCGATGAATTTTCTATGACCAAGTGAAATTCCTTTGACGGATTATCTATGATCCAAGGAAAATCAAAGTTCTCCCATCCATGGATACTTCATGATCAGAGAAAAAGTGGCAAGGAACCATCGATGGTCCATTGATTGAATTTCTATGAAATTCCTTTGGTCCATCGATGGGATTCACAGAGAGCCCAACCCGGGTGATATTCCGGCAAATTGTGTCATAGAACCTTTATGATTTTTCTTAGGAAAAGTAGTGGTTATATTATACTTGAAAACACAAAGTCTGCTAGTTCAAGCCATCAAACCAATCAGCGGTTCCATAAGGTCAAACAAGAATCCACCTGCTTTGAAAACTTTCAACGCACATGAAAACAGGAAAAAAAAGTCTGGTAGAAAAGAAAGTTAATCTCAATTGAACTGAACCACTTGCTGTCATTTGCTCTATCTTCAAATAACTATAAACTTTGATTGCAAATTTTAAAAAAAAAATCATCTTAGAATCAGTTGTATTCTTCGCGATATATCAAGGTCCTAATTCAGTGTTTGAATTTTTGTTTCACGTTTGATGTGCACATTTACATTAATTTTACTGCTTGCATAAACTTTTAGGGACGATTAGACTTACGCTTCTACCTTTTTTCCTATTGAAAAACTAAAGAATCCATCTTCTCGTGACCATGAGAACACAAACACAATTCATTTTTTTAATAAGGAAATTGCTCAGCTTGATGATTGGTCTTAAATTCTCATCACGTGGCGTTCTCAGTTTCACTGAGCATGCAATACCATGTAAACTGGGGTAATTTTCTGTCACTTTTCATGAGGCAAGAGACCTCACGGCGTGAAGCCACTACGTAGCCATACAAAATCGTTTATCTTTAGGTCTTCAGAAATTTTGTTCCACTACAACTTAGTCTGTTGATTAGGGATGAATTGGCGAACATATCTATCCGAAAAGTGCGGTGCTAGTTCTTCAGCAGATTCCCAAGACCTGGACGCAGTGGCCTTTTGCGTATCGAAAGTATTGGGAAGTTAGTTAACTGAAGAACTTCCAAGTAAAAAATGGTTAGGAATAGAGGCAAAGGATCGTAAAACAAAGATAGCGCGGGGGTTAGGAGGCAACCAACGCGGTGGAACTTGGAGTGGGTAAAAAACCCAAAATCCGAAGGCAAAGAAAGCACGGTGCGATGAGAAGGAATTGAACTGGGGGTTTTGGGGCGGTTAAAACCCCTAACCCTCAAAAAAGAGAAAAAAATTCGGGGGAATGGAAGGCAACCAACCGCTGGAGGGGATATGGGGCGGATAAAATTCACAAACAGAAAAAAAAGAAAGCGCGGGACTAGAAAGGTAATCAACCCGGGGAAATTGGTGCGGGTAAAACCCCAAAAATTGAAAACAAAGAAAGCGCAGGGGTTGTGAAGGCAACCGACCGGAGGGGATTCGGGGCGAGTAAAACCCCAAAACCGAAAAAGAACAAAAATTTTGGGCGTTGGGAGGACAACCAACCGGTGGGTGGGCAATTATGGGGCAAGTAAAACCCCAAAAAGAAAATGTGAGGGTCAGAAGGCAAGCAAACACCAGAATTTGGGGCTGGGATGCCCAAAAACCGAAAAAAAAGAAAGCACGGGGAATGGAAGGGAAGCAACCGGGGAAATTTGAAGCGGTTAAAAACCCAAAAACCAAGATCAAAGAAAGCGCGGGGGATCGGTGAGGTAACCAGCCGTAAATATTGGGGGCGGGTAAAAGCCAAAAACCAAAAGCGAAGAAAGCGAGGGGGTAAATAGTAAGATAAAATTTTGGATACTGTCTTTTCATCTCTTGTTATGTTTTGGGAAACTTCTTGCTGTTACATTGGATGGTTTTCATAAATTTTCTTGTTCTTTGAGTACTGAAACGTCAAAATATCTCCAGATGAAATTAGCGCAGATCAATTGTTTTTGATTCATATCAATTTTTTAGAGCAAAACTTAATTTTGTCAGGCCTTAAGTGATGCATTAGTGACAAAATGTGATTTGTTAGTTTCCTTTGATTATGACTGTTTTGGATGATTGTGTTTGTCATCTGACGCTCTTGTCAAAAGTCATCTCCGTTGATTTTCAAAAGAAAGAAGTCTTGTCACTGACGAAACCGTACCTCTTATTCAGTCAGCATCAGTACTGATCCAGAACCTTTTCAGGACAAGATTATTTTTCAGCACTGATTAGGAATGTTTTCAGAATAATTTCTATATCGATTCTGAATCAGAGCAAAATACAGAAATCGTGTCCCCTGAATTTCTCTGAGCCAGAGCAAATTTCAGAATGCATTTCTGAATTAGCGCTGAATCAGAAAAAAAAAGAATCGGAAAAAATCAGAAAATTAGAAAGTTATCTCAACAATGCAGGCCCACACAAAAATTTCCCTTCGGTTACTTAGCCAGTTTTAAGCTTTCGAGCATTATGTCAAGAATTACGAATGGCTAAAACAAATTTGGAAAGTTCTAGAAGGTATCCCCAAAAAACAGTGTTCGGAAGTAATTAGTTTCACTTTTCTGTCTAAAGGAAGATGAGTTTTAAATTCATGTATCAAAAACAATTGCACAATTTCAATCATTTTGAAGACATACGTACATTTGTGTTCTTTCGCCCCTGTTCAATCCCAATTGGGAACAAAAGTCATTTCCCGGGGTTTAAAATGTTCACGAGTTAGTTGCCCATCGAGTAAAATTTTAAAGGGTAACCAGCAGGTCAACTTTAATACCTGCTTTTTCGTCAAGGCGTAAATGTCTTGCTTTATTTAAAGCCAAGCGCCCAAATGGTTGAATGAAGATTAGTTCTAGATTTTGTGTTCTCTGAATTTCTCTGAACCAGAGCAGAATTTAGAATGCAATTCTGAATTAGCTCTGAATCAGAATTAAAATCCGAAATTTTGCCTCAACACTGCAAATACGATTAAAAGAACGTCCCTTCGGTTACTCAGCCAGTTTTTTAAAAAAAATTGGAGCATTATGCCAACAAATACGAGTGGTTGAAGCAAATGTGAAGATTTATAGAAGGTAACCCTAAAAAACTAGTTCAAAAACTATTGGCTTTGTTTTCGGCTAGCCCGGGTCGAGGTTTGGCGGTGAATTTTCGTAAGAACTGCGGGAAAATTTTGCGAAAAAAAAAATTTTCACCGCGTATTTATTACATCTTTTTGCAGTGAATGCGATGAATTGCGATGAATTATTTTTCTTCACTGCGTTCTCGTTGGCGGTGAATTATTTTTTTTCACCGCTTGATGCGATTAATTTTTTTTTTCACGGCATCTAGCGCTGAAAAAAAAACAATTCACCGCCACCGAGAACGCGGGAAAAAAAATAATTCATCGCATTAAGCAGTGAACAAAAAAATTAACCGCCACCGAGAACGCAGTGGAAAAAAAATCACCGCTATTCACCGCATTCACCACAAAAAGTTGTAAGAAAAACGCGGTGAAATTTTTTTCACCCCATTTCATCGCATTTCGTACAAAAATTCACCTTGTTCTGTATGATTTCCCCCTGCTGATTTTTTTTTACCTGATTCAGCGGTTCAGCTGATTTTTTTTTGTCAAACCAGACATCATCAGACAGCTCACTGCAGACAATCTACATCAGCGACAATTTTTCACTGTTCAGCAACTTTTACTCATTTTTTTTCGATTAATCAAGTGTTTCAAACAAAACCGCTAGTTTTGATTAACTCCCCTTTTGATACTCTACGCAACAACGTTAGCGCTGTTTTCCTCTTTTCTAATACCGAAAATATCAATCAATCAATCAATTATCAAATCGAACAGACTTCAAAATCGGAAATATAAATGCGTACTATTCGTTCGTAAACCAAAATTCAATATGAGAAAATCAAAAAGAGACAACGTACAGCTAAATGGCAAACATCAAATGAAAATGATGTTTGGGAATGTAAAGTATAGAATTGGAATATATCAAACAACTTTGGAATTTCTGCAGTTCAGTGTCCAGTGTTTGTATTTTTTTGCGCTTTTTTCTTCTTTTTTGAACTTCTCCATTATAAGACGGACTTGGCTTCTGTTCCACTGCTTTTCTACATAAACCTTCTTTATCTCGAAGAGCGGCTGCCGTTCAAACCAATTGACTTCATTTTTAATAAATTCCATAAAGCACAATTTTCACGACTTTGCGTTGTATTTTGACTGTGCCAACATCAAGTTGATTTTCCAATCGAAGAAGATCCAACCGTTGAAATGATTTTGCTTTTCGCGGGCTTTTAGAAATGTCACTGTCACAACTCTCTTGAACACTTTGAAGAAGTGCAACTTTGCCATTTTCATATCCCGAGCATGAAGATTTTTGAATCGCAACGCAAATCAGTGACGAAATGTCGACTTTTTCTTTTGAACTTTGCATTTAGATTGTTGTTATTTCAGCTTAGTTGCCTCCAACCCTTCCTCAAAATCCTCTTTTTCTCTTATTTCGGCCAATAATTTGGTCCTTTCAGGCGATGTCACTTCCATAAACAAAAATTTGAAAATATGAAATAATAACCGAAATGCCTGCTATTTTAGACAAGAGAACACACACGGTAAACTTCAACAATCTAATAGTGGCACTCAATTTGAACACTCTAATTACACTGGGGATATTCCAT
Organism: Convolutriloba macropyga; assembly: GCF_964194025.1. Classification (NCBI taxonomy): domain Eukaryota; kingdom Metazoa; phylum Xenacoelomorpha; order Acoela; family Convolutidae; genus Convolutriloba; species Convolutriloba macropyga. The sequence continues at coordinate 18,297 of NW_027451679.1, forward strand.
GCCAAGTTTCGTTCAATTTGAACACTTTTTTTAACCAGATGAAATAGACCTTTTTTTTAAAAAATCGTTATTCGCAAAATTCGCAAATTTCCGTATAAAAACTTTTCCAAGCTTCACAATTTTTTTTTGTTTTACACTCTAGGTACCCATGGCATACTCTATACCCAGTTTGGTTTGATTTGAACAACTCCTTGAACCGATGAAAAAGGCCTATTTTTAAAATTCAATAATGTTAATCCATTCGAATTAATCGCAAATTTCCGTATGAAAAACTAACTTTTTTCCTAGACATGCTATAGCAAAAATTCCTTTTGTTTAAGACTTTAGGTGCTCAAGGAACACTCCATGCCGAGTTTGATTAAATTTGAAGAAGTTTTTGACCATACGAAAAAGACCTATGTTTAAAAATACCTTTTCGAAGTAATCGCTAATTTCCGATTGCAATCCTAACTTTTTTCTAGACAAGATATACCAAAAATTATTGGCTCAATAGACTCCGTATACACAAATGAACTCTGACTATGAGTTTGAATTGGTTTGAACAACTTCTTGACCCGATGAAAAAGACCTATTTTTCTTAAAATTCGCTAATTGCGAAATTCGCAAATTTCAGTATGAAGAACTAACTTTTTTCCTAGACAAACTATAGCACAATTTTTTTTTGTTTTAGTCTCTAGGTACCATGGAGATACTCTGTGCCAAGTTTGGTCTGATTTAAACAAATTTTTGACCCGATGAAAAATACCTTTTTTGAAATTTCGCTAATCGCGAAATTCACAAATATCCGTATGAAAACCTAACCTTTTTTCCTAGACAAGCTATACCAAAAATTCTTTTTTTACACTCTAACTGCCTGCACTGGTGATACTCCATACTGAGTTTGGTCTGATTTGAACTACTCCTTGACCCAATAATACTTCTATATTTTTGAAAATAGAATAAGCGAATGAAAAGCGAATAAGTCAATATTTCCGATTGAAACACGAACTTTTTTCCAGGAACGTTAGGCGGGCCAATTTTTTTGCATTAGAACCTAGATAGTACTGGTAGTTTGGGATATTAATTTGGTTAACTTTTTTCCTAGACAAGCTATAGCATAAAACTCTTTGTTTTAGACTCTAGGTACCATGGTGATACTCTGTGGCAAGTTTGGTCCGATTTGAACAACTTCATGACCCGATGAAAAAGACCTATTTTTTAAAAAATTCGCTAATCGCGAAATTCGCAAGTTTCCGTATGAAGAACTAACTTTTTTCTTAGACAAACTATAGCAAAAATTTCTTTTGTTTTAGACTCTAGGTAACAAGGAGATATTCTGTGCCAAGTTTGGTCCGATTTGAACAAATTTTGACCCGATGAAAAAGACGTATTTTATTTAAAAATTCTCTAATCGCGAAATTCGCAAATTTTCGTATGAAGAACTAACTTTTTTCCTAGACAAACTATAGCAAAAACTTCTTTGTTTTAGACTCTAGGTACCATGGAGATACTCTGTGCCAAGTTTGGTCCGATTTGAACAAATTTTTGACCCGATGAAAAAGACCTATTTTGAAATTTTGCTAATCGCAATACTCGCAATTTTCCGTATGAAAACCTAACCTTTTTTCCTAGACAAGCTATACCAAAAATTCTTTTTTTACACACTAACTGCCTGCACTGGTGATACTCCATACTGAGTTTGGTCTGATTTGAACTACTCCTTGACCCAATAAAATTTCTATGTTTTTCAAAATAGAATTTTCGTAAGAACTGCGGTGAAAATTTGTGAAAAAAAGAAATTTTTACCGCGTATATACTACATCTTTTTGCAGTGAATGCGGTGAATCGCGGTGATTTTTTTTTTTTCACGGCGTTCTCGTTGGCTGTGAATTATTTTTTTCATCGCTTGATGCGATTAATTATTTTTTTACGGCATCTAGCGCTGACAAAATTAATTCACCGCCACCAAGAACGCGGAGAAAAAAAATAATTCATCGCATTAAGCGGTGAAAAAGAATAATTAACCGCCACCGAGAACGCGGTGAAAAAAAATAATTCATCGCATTAAGCGGTGAACAAAAAAATTAACCGCCACCGAGAACGCAGTGGAAAACAATCACCGCTATTCACCGCATTGACCGCAAAAAGATGTAAGAAATACGCTGTGAAATTTTTTTCGCCGCATTTTACTGCATTTCTTACAAAAATTCACCGTGTTTTGTATGAATTTTCCCCCTGCTGATTTTTTTTTTACCTGATTCAGCGGTTCAGCTGATTTTTTTGTCGAACCAGACATCATCAGACAGCTGACTGCAGACAATCTCCATCAGCGACAATTTTTCACTGTTCAGCAACTTTTACTCATTTTTTTCGATTAATCCAGAGTTTCAAACAAAACCGCTAGTTTTGATTAACTACCCTTGTGAGCCTCTACGCAACAACGTTAGCGCTGTTTTCCTTTTTTCTAAAACCGAAAAAATCAATCAATCAATCAATTATCAAATCGAACAAAATTCAAAATCGGCAATATAAATGCGTACTATTCGTTCGTAAACCAAAATTCAATATAAGAAAATCAAAAAGAGACAACGTACAGCTAAATGGCAAACATCAATTGAAAATGATGTTTGGGAATGTTTAGTAAAGAATTGAAATGTATCAAACAACTTTGGAGTTTCTGCAGTTCAGTGTTCAGTGTTTGTTATTTTTTGCGCTTTTTTCATCTTTTATGAACTTCTCCATTATAAGACGGACTTGGCTTCTGTTCCACTGCTTTTCTACATAAACCTTCTTTATCTCGAAGAGCGGTTGCCGTTCAAACCAATTGACTTCATTTTTAATAAATTCCATTAATCACAATTTTCTCGACTTTGTGTTGTATTTCTGACTGTGCCAACATCAAGTTGATTTTACAATCAAAGAAGATCCAACCGTTGAAATGATTTTGGTTTTCGCGGGCTTTTAGAAATGTCACTGCCACAACTCCCTTGAACACTTTGAAGATGTGCCTGCTATGTGAGACAAGAGAACACACACGCTAAACTCCAACAATCTAATAGTGGCATTCATTTCGAAACTCTAATTACACAGGGGATACTCCATGCCAAGTTTCGTTCAATTTGAACAATTTTTGACCATATGAAATAGACCTATTTTTAAAATTCTTTATTCGCAAAATTCGCAAATTTCCGTATGAAAACTTTTCCAAGCTTCACAATTTTTTGTGTTACACTCTAGGTACCCATGGCATACTCCATACCCAGTTTGGCTTGATTTGAGCAACTCCTTAAACCGATGAAAAAGGCCTATTTTTAGAATTCAATAATGTTAATCCATTCGAATTAATCGCAAATTTCCGTATGAAAAACTAACTTTTTTCCTAGTCAAGCTATAGCAAAAATTCCTTTTGATTTAGAATCTAAGTACTCAAGGAACACTCCATGCCGAGTTTGATCCAATTTGAAGAAGTTTTTGACCATACGAAAAAGACTTATTTTCAAAAATACTTATTCGAAATAATCGCTAATTTCCGATTGCAATCCTAAATTTTTTCTAGACAAGATTTACCAAAAGTTATTGGCTCAATAGACTCCGTATATACTGGTGAACTCTGACTATGAGTTTGAATTGGATTGAAAAACTTCTTGACCCGATGAAAAAGACTTTTTTTTTAAAATTCGCTAAATGCTAATTTCGCAAATTTCAGTATGAAGAACCAACTTTTTTCCTAGACAAGCTATAGCACAATTTGTTTTTCGTTTTAGACTCTAGGTACCATGGAGATACTCTGTGCCAAGTTTGTTCCGATTTGAACAAATTTTTGACCCGATGAAAACGACCTATTTTGAAATTTCGCTAATCGCGAAGTTCACAAATTTCCGTAAGAAAACCTAATCTTTTTCATAGACGTGCTATACCAAAAATTCTTTTTTTAACGCTCTAAGTGCTTGCACTGGTGATACTCCATACTGAGTTTGGTCTGATTTGAACTACTCCTTGACCCAATAAAATTTCTATGTTTTTGAAAATAGAAAAAGCAAATAATAAGCGAATAAGTCAATATTTCCGATTGAAATACGAACTTTTCTTCCAGGAACGTTAGGCGGGCCATTTTTTTGCATTACAGCCTAGATAGTACTGGTAGTTTGGGATATCAATTTGGTTCACTTTGGACAACTCCTTGACCCAATGAAATAGACGTATTTTTAAAAATCGATATTTGAAAAAATCGCAAATTTCCTTGGCAAGCTATAGCAAAATTTCCTTTCGTTTACACTCTAAGTAATCATGGAACACTCCATGTCGAGTTTGGTCCAATTTGAAAAAAAGTTTGAACATAAGAAACAGACCTATTTTTAAAAAAAAATTATTCGAAATAATCGCCAGCTTCCGAATGCAATCCTAACTTTTTTCTAGACAAGATATACCAAAAGTTATTGGCTCAATAGACTCCGTATAAACAGGGAAACTCTTTCTATGAGATTGAATTGGTTTGAATAACTTCTTGACCCGATGAAAACGACCTATTTTTGGAATTCACTAATAGCGAAATTTGCATAATTCTGCATGCAGAACTAACTTTTTTCCTAGACAAGCTATAGCAAAGATTTCTTTGTTTTAGACTCTAGGTACCATGGAGATACTCTGTGCCAAGTTTGGTCCGATCTGAACAAATTTTTGACTCGATGAAGAAGACCTATTTTGAAATTTTGCTGATCGAAAAACTCGCATATTGCAAATTTCCGTATGAAAACCTAATCTTTTTTCCTAGACAAGCTATACCAAAAATTCTTTTTTTACACACTAACTGCCTGCACGGGTGATACTCCATACTGAGTTTGGTCTGATTTGAACTACTCCTTGGCTCAATAATATTTCTATGTTTTTGAAAATAGAATAAGCGAATAATAAGCGAATATGTCAATATTTCCGATTGAAATACGATTTTTTTTTCCAGTAACGTTAGGCGGGCCATTTTTTGCATAACAACCTAGATGATACTGGTAGTTTGGGATATCAATTTGGTTCACTTTGGACGAATCCTTGACCCAATGAAAAAGACCTATTTTTAAAATTCGTTTTTCGCCAAATTCGCAAATTTCCGAATGAACACAACTTTTTTTCCCTAGACAAGCTTTACCGAAAAATATTTTGTTTTACCCTTTAATGGCACTGGTAATATTCCATACCGAGTTTGTTCTGATTTGAACAACTCCTTGACCCAATGAAATTTCTATATTTTTGAAAAGAGAAAAAGCGAATATAAGCGAAAAGGTTGATATTTTCGATTGAAAAACGAATTTTCTTCCAGGAACGTTAGGCGGGCAATTTTTTTGCTTTACAACCTCGGTAGTACTGGTAGTTTGGGATATCAATTTGGTTCACTTTGGACAATTCCTTGACCCAATGAAATAGACGTATTTTTAAAATTCGATATTTGAAAAAAGCGCAAATTTCCTGGGCAAGCTATAGCAAAATTTCCTTTCGTTTAGACTCTAAGTAATCATGGAACACTCCATGCCGAGTTTGGTCCAATTTGAAGAAAAGTTTGACCATAAGAAACAGACCTATTTTTAAAAAAAAATTTATTCGAAATAATCGCCAGCTTCCGTATGCAATCCTAACTTTTTTTCTAGACAAGATATACCAAAAGTTATTGGCTCAATAGACTCCGTATACACAGGGAAACTCTGTCTAGGAGTTTGAATTGGTTTGAATAACTTCTTGACCCGATGAAAACGACCTATTTTTGGAATTCACTAATAGCGAAATTTGCATAATTCTGCATGCAGAACTAACTTTTTTCCTAGACAAGCTATAGCAAAGATTTCTTTGTTTTAGACTCTAGGTACCATGGAGATACTCTGTGCCAAGTTTGGTCCAATCTGATCAAATTTTTGACCCGATGAAGAAGACCTTTTTGAAATTTTGCTAATCGCAATACTCGCAATTTTCCGTATGAAAACCTAACCTTTTTTCCTAGACAAGCTATACCAAAAATTCTTTTTTTACACACTAACTGCCTGCACGGGTGACACTCCATACTGAGTTTGGTCTGATTTGAACTACTCCTTGGCTCAATAAAATTTCTATATTTTTGAAAATAGAATAAGCGAATAATAAGCGAATAAGTCAATATTTCCGATTGAAATACGATTTTTTTCCAGTAACGTTAGGCGGGCCATTTTTTTGCATTACAACCTAGATGATACTGGTAGTTTGGGATATCAATTTGGTTCACTTTGGACAACTCCTTGACCCAATGAAAAAGACCTATTTTTAAAATTCGTTTTTCGCGAAACTCGCAAATTTCCGAACGAACACAACTTTTTTTCCCTAGACAAGCTTTACCGAAAAATATTTTGTTTTACCCTTTAATGGCACTGGTAATATTCCATACCGAGTTTGTTCTGATTTGAACAACTCCTTGTCTCAATGAAATTTCTATATTTTTGAAAAGAGAAAAAGCGAATATAAGCGAATAAGTTGATATTTTCGATTGAAAAACGAATTTTTTTCCAGTAATGTTAGGAGGACCATTCTTTTAGCATTACAATCTAGATATTACTGGTAGTTTGGGATATCGATTTGGTTCACTTTGAACAACTCCTTGACCCGATGAAATAGACGTATTTTTAAAATTCGTTATTCGAAAAAATTGCAATTTTCATTGGCAAGCTATAGCAAAATTTCCTTTTGTTTAGACTCTAAGTAATCATGGAACACTCCATGCCGAGTTTGGTCCAATTTGAAGAAAAGTTTGACCATAAGAAACAGACCTATTTTTGACCCGACGAAGAAGACCTATTTTGAAATTTTGCTAATCGCAAAACTCGCAAATTTCCGTATGAAAACCTAATCTTTTTTCCTAGACAGGCTATACCAAAAATTCTTTTTTTACACACTAACTGCCTGCACGGGTGATACTCCATACTGAGTTTGGTCTGATTTGAACTAATCCTTGGCTCAATAATATTTCTATATTTTTGAAAAAAGAATAAGCGAATAATAAGCGAATAAGTCAATATTTCCGATTGAAATACGATTTTTTTCCAGTAACGTTAGGCGGGCCATTTTTTTGCATTACAACCTAGATGATACTGGTAGTTTGGGATATCAATTTGGTTCACTTTGGACAACTCCTTGACTCAATGAAAAAGACCTATTTTTAAAATTCGTTTTTCGCGAAATTCGCAAATTTCCGAATGAACACAACTTTTTTTCCCTAGACAAGCTTTACCGAAAAATAATTTGCTTTACCCTTTAATGGCACTGGTAATATTCCATACCGAGTATGTTCTGATTTGAACAACTCCTTGACCCAATGAAATTTCTATATTTTTGAAAAGAGAAAAAGCGAATATAAGCGAATAAGTTGATATTTTCGATTGAAAAACGAATTTTTTTCCAGTAACGTTAGGAGGACCATTCTTTTAGCGTTATAACCTAGATATTACTGGTAGTTTGGGATATCGATTTGTTTCACCTTGAACAACTCCTTGACCCGATGGAATAGACGTATTTTTAAAATTCGTTATTCGAAAAAATCGCAAATTTCATTGGCAAGCTATAGCAAAAATTCCTTTTGTTTTAGTCTCTAAGTAATCATGGAACACTCCATGCCGAGTTTTGTCCAATTTGTGGAAGTTATTGACCACTCGAAAAAGACCTATATTTAAAAATACTTATTCGATATAATCGCAAATTTCCGTATGAAGAACTAACTTTTTTCCTAGACAAACTACAGCAAAAATTTTTTTGTTTTAGACTCTAGGTACCATGGAGATACTCTGTGCCGAGTTTGGTCCGATGTGAACAAATTTTTGACCCGATGAAAAAGACCAATTTTGAAAATTCGCTAATCGCGAAATTCGCAAATTTCCAAAAGAAAACCTAACCTTTTTCCTACACATGCTATACAAAAAATTCTTTTGTTTACGCTTTAACTGCCTGCACTGGTGATACTCCATACTGAGTTTGGTCTGATTTCAACTACTCCTTGACCCAATAAAATTTCCATGTTTTTGAAAATAGAAAAAGCAAAAAATAAGCGAAAAAGTCAATATTTCCGACTGAAATACGAACATTTCTTCAGGCGGGCCATTTTTTTGCAATACAACCTAAATAGTACTGGTAGTTTGCGATATCAATTGGGTTCACTTTGAACAACTCCTTGAGCTGATGACAAAGACCTATTTTTAAAGTTTGTTATTCGCGAAATTCGCAAATTTCCGTATGAACACTTAAATTTTTTTACCTAGACAAGCTTTACCAAAACATCTTTTTGTTCTACCCTTTAACTGCACTGGTAATATTCCATGCCGAGTTTGTTCTGATTTGAACAACTCCTTGATCCAATAAAATTTCTATATTTTTGAAACTAGAAAAAGCGAATATAAGCGAATAAGTCGATATTTTCCATTGAAACACGATTTTTTTCCAGTAACGTTAGGAGGACCATTCTTTTAGCATTACAATCTAGATATAAGTGGTAGTTCGGGATATCAATTTGGTTCACTTTGGACAACTCCTTGACCCGATGAAGTAGGCGTATTTTTAAAATTCGTTATTCGAAAAAATCGCAAATTTCATTGGCAAGCTATAGCAAAAATTCCTTTTGCTTTAGTCTCTAAGTAATCATGGAACACTCCATGCCGAGTTTGGTCCAATTCGAAGAAGTTTTTGACCATACGAAAAAGACCTATTTTTAAAATACTCTTTCGAAATAATCGCAAACTTCGGAATGCAATCCTCACTTTTTTCTAGACAAGATATACCAAAATTTATTGGCTCAATAGACTCCGTATACACAGAAGAACTCTGTCTATGAGGTTAAATTAGTTTGAACAACTTCTTGACCCGATGAAAAAGACCTATTTTTGGAATTCACTAATCGCGAAATTCGCAAATTTCCGTATGAAAACCTAACTTTTTTTCCTAGACAAGCTATACCAAAACTCCTTTTTTTACACTCTAACTGCCTGCACTGGTGATACTCCATACTGAGTTTGGTCTGATTTGAACTACCCTTGACCCAATAAAATTTCAATATTTTTGAAAATAGAATAAGCGAATATAAGCGAATATGTCAATATTTCCGATTGAAATACGAATTTTTTTCCAGTCACATTAAGCGGCCCATTTTTTTGCAATACAACCTAGATAGAACTGGTAGTTTGGGATATCAATTTGGATCACTTTGGACAACTCCTTGATCTGATGAAAAAGACCTATTTTTAAAATTCGTTATTCGCCAAATTCGCAAATTCCCGTATGAACACTTAACTTTTTCCCCTTGTCAAACTTTACCAAAAAATCTTTTTGTTTTACCCTTTAACTGCACTGCTTATATTCCATACCGAGTTTGTTCTGATTTGAACAACTCCTTGACCCAATAAAATTTCAATATTTTTGAAAATAGAATAAGCGAATATAAGCGAATATGTCAATATTTCCGATTGAAATAGGAATTTTTTTCCAGCATCGTTAAGCGGCCCATTTTTTTGCAATACAACCTAGATAGAACTGGTAGTTTGGGATATCAATTTGGATCACTTTGGACAACTCCCTGATCCGATGAAAAAGACCTATTTTTAAAATTCGTTATTCGCGAAATTCGCAAATTCCCGTATGAACACTTAAATTTTTCCCCTTGTCAAACTTTACCAAAAAATCTTTTTGTTTTACCCTTTAACTGCACTGTTAATATTCCATACCGAATTTGTTCTGATTTGAACAACTCCTTGACCCAATGAAATTTCTATATTTTTGAAAATAGAAAAAGCGAATATAAGCGAATAAATCGATATTTTCGATTGAAATACGAATTTTTTTCCAGTAACGTTAGGAAGACCATTCTGTTAGCATTACAACCTAGATATTACTGGTAGTTTGGGATATCAATTTGGTTCACTTTGGACAACTCCTTGACCCGACGAAAATGACGTATTTTTAAAACTCCTTTCCTTTTAGACTCTAAGTAATCATGGAACACTCAATGCCGAGTTTGGTCCAATTGAAGAAGTTTTTGACCATACGAAAAAGACCTATTTTTAAATTACTTTTTCGAAATAATCATTGGCTCAATAGACTCCGTATACACAGGGGAACTCTGTCTATGATTTTGAAATGGTTTGAACAACTTCTTGACCCGATGAAAAAGCCCTATTTTTGGAATTCACTAATCTTGAAATTCGCAAAATTTCGTATGAAAACCTAACTTTTTTCCTAGACAAGCTATACCAAAAATTCTCTTTTTACACTCTAACTGCCTGCACTGGTGAGACTCCATACTGAGTTCAGTCTGATTTGAACTACTCTTTGACCCAATAAAATTTCAATTTTTTTGAAAATAGAATAAGCGAATATAAGCGAGTAAGTCAATATTTCCGATTGAAATACGAATTTTTTTCCAGTAACGTTAGGCGGCCCATTTTTTTGCAATGCAACCTAGATAGTACTGGTAGTTTGGGATATCAATTTGGATCACTTTGGAAAACTCCTTGATCCGATGAAATAGAGGTATTTTTAAAATTCGTTATTCGAGAAAATTGCAAATTTCATTGGCAAGCTATAGCAAAAATTCCTTTTGTTTTAGTCTCTAAGTAATCATGGAACACTCCATGCCGAGTTTGGTCCAATTTGAAGAAGTTTTTGACCATACGAAACAGACCTATAATTAAAAATAGATATTCGAAATAATCGCAAATTTCCGTATGAAGAACTAACTTTTTTCCTAGACAAGCTATAGCAAAAATTTCCTTTGTTTTGGATTCTAGGTACCATGGAAAAACTCTGTGCCAAGTTTGGTCCGATTTGAACAAATTTTTGACCCGATGAAAACGACCTATTTTGAAAAATTTCGCTAATCGTGAAATTCGCAAAATTCCGTATGAAGACCTAATTTTTTTCCTAGACAAGCTATACCAAAAATTCTTTTTTTTTACACTCTAACCGCCTGCACTGGTGATACTCCATACTGAGTTTGGTCTGATTGAACTACTCCTTGAACCAATAAAATTTCTATATTTATGAAAATAGAATAAGCGAATATAAGCAAATAAGTCACTATTTCCGATTGAAATACGAATTTTTTCCAGGAACGTTAGGCGGGCCATTTTTTTGCATTACAACCAAGATAGTACTGGTAGTTTGGGATATCAATTTGGTTCGCTCTGGACAACTCCCTGACCCGATGAAGTAGACGAATTTTTAAAATTCGATATTTGAAAAAATTGCAAATTTCCTAGGCAAGCTATAGCAAAAGTTCCTTTCGTTTTAGACTCTAGTTAATCATGGAACACTCCATGCCGAGTTTGGTCCAATTTAAAAAAGTTTTTGACCATACTAAGAAGACCTATTTTTAAAATACTTTTTCGAAATAATCGCAAACTTCCGAATATTATCCTCACTTTTTTCTAGACAAGATATTCCAAAAATTAATGGCTCAATAGATTCCTTATACACATGTGAACTCTGACTATGAGTTTGAATTGGTTTGAACAACTTCTTGACCCGATGAAAAAGACGTATTTTTAAAACTCGATTTTTGAAAAAATCGCAAATTTCCTAGGCAAGCTATAGCGAAATTTCCTTTCGTTTTAGACTCTAAGTTATCATGGAACACTCCATGCCGAGTTTGGTTCAATATGAAGAAGTTTTTGACCATAGGAAACAGACCTATTTTAAAAAATACTTATTCGAAATAATCGCAAACTTCCGAATGCAATCCTAACTTTTTTCTAGACAAGATATACCAAAAGTCATTGGCTCAATAGACTCCGTATACACAGGGGAACTCTGTCTATGAGGTTGAATTGGTTTGAACAACTTCTTGACCCGATGAAAAAGACCTATATTTGGAATTCACTAATAGCGAAATTTGCATATTTCCGTATGAAGAACTAACTTTTTTCCTAGACAAGCTATTGCAAAAATTTCTTTGTTTTAGACTCTAGGTACCATGGAGATACTCTGTGCCAAGTTTGGTCCAATTTGAACAAATTGTTGACCCGATGAACAAGACCTATTTTGAAAATTTGCTAATCGCGAAATTTGCAAATTTCCGTATGAAAACCAAACCTTTTTTTCCTAGACAAGCTATACCAAAAATTCTTTTTTTACACTCTAACTGCCTGCACTGGTGATACTCCATACTGAGTTTGGTCTGATTGAACTACTCCTTGACCCAATAAAATTTCTATATTTATGAAAATAGAATAAGCGAATATAAGCAAATAAGTCAATATTTCCGATTGAAATACGAATTTTTTCCAGGAACGTTAGGCGGGCCAGTTTTTTGCATTACAACTTAGATAGTACTGGTAGTTTGGGATATCAATTTGGTTCACTTTGGACAACTACTTGACCCGATGAAATAGACGTATTTTTTAAATTCGATATTTGAAAAAATCAAAAATTTCCTAGGCAAGCTATAGCAAAAGTTCCTTTCGTTTTAGACTCTAATTAATCATGGAACACTCCATACCAAGTTTGGTCCAATTTAAAGAAGTTTTTGATCATACGAAAAAGACCTATTTTTAAAATACTTTTTCGAAATAATCGCAAACTTCCGAATAATATCCTCACTTTTTTTCTAGACAAGATATATCAAAAATTATTGGCTCAATAGGTTCCATATACACATGTGAACTCTGACTATGAGTTTGAATTGGTTTGAACAACTTCTTGACCCGATGAAAAAGACGTATTTTTAAAATTCGATATTTGAAAAAATCGCAATTTTCCTAGGCAAGATATAGCGAAATTTCCTTTCGTTTTAGACTCTAAGTAATCATGGAACACTCCATGCCGAGTTTGGTCCAATATGAAGAAGTTTTTGACCATAGAAAACAGACCTATTTTAAAAAATACTTATTCGAAATAATCGCAAACTTTCGAATGCAATCCTAACTTTTTTCTAGACAAGATATACCAAAAGTCATTGGCTCAATAGACTCCGTATACACAAGGGAACTCTGTCTATGAGTTTGAATTGGTTTGAACAACTTCTTGACCCGATGAAGTAGACTTATTTTGAATTTTTGCTAATCGCGAATTTTGAAAATTTTCTTATGAAAACCTAACCTATTTTCCTAGACAAGCTATACCAAGAATTTTTTAACACTCTCACTGCCTGCACTGGTGATACTCCATACTGACTTTGGTCTGATTTGAACTACTCCTTGACCCATAAAGTTTTCTCTATTTTTGAAAATAGAAAAAGCGAATATAAGCGAATAAGTCGATATTTTCGAATGAAATACGAATTTTTTTCCAGTAACGTTAGGAGGACCAATCTGTTAGCATTACAACCTAGATATTACAGGTAGTTTGGGATATCAATTTGGTTCACTTTGGACAACTACTTGACCCGATGAAATAGACGTATTTTTTAAATTCAGTATTTGAAAAAATCACAAATTTCCTAGGCAAGCTATAGCAAAAGTTCCTTTCGTTTTAGACTGTAATTAATCATGGAACACTCCATACCAAGTTTGGTCCAATTTAAAGAAGTTTTTGATCATACGAAAAAGACCTATTTTTGAAATACTTTTTCGAAATAATCGCAAACTTCCGAATAATATCCTCACTTTTTTTCTAGACAAGATATACCAAAAATTATTGGCTCAATAGGTTCCATATACACATGTGAACTCTGACTATGAGTTTGAATTGGTTTGAACAACTTCTTGACCCGATGAAAAAGACATATTTTTAAAATTCGATATTTGAAAAAATCGCAATTTTCCTAGGCAAGATATAGCAAAATTTCCTTTCGTTTTAGACTCTAAGTAATCATGGAACACTCCATGCCGAGTTTGGTCCAATATGAAGAAGTTTTTGACCATAGAAAACAGACCTATTTTAAAAAATACTTATTCGAAATAATCGCAAACTTTCGAATGCAATCCTAACTTTTTTCTAGACAAGATATACCAAAAGTCATTGGCTCAATAGACTCCGTATACACAAGGGAACTCTGTCTATGAGTTTGAATTGGTTTGAACAACTTCTTGACCCGATGAAAAAGACCTATATTTGGAATTCACTTATAGCGAAATTTGCATATTTCCGTATGAAGAACTAACTTTTTTCCTAGACAAGCTATTGCAAAAATTTCTTTGTTTTAGACTCTAGGTACCATGGAGATACTCTGTGCCAAGTTTGGTCCGATTTGAACAAATTTTTGACCCGATGAAGAAGACCTATTTTGAAAATTTGCTAATCGCGAAATTCGCAAATTTCCGTATGAAAACCAAACCTTTTTTTCCTAGACAAGTTATACCAAAATTCTTTTTTTACACTATAACTGCCTGTACTGGTGACACTCCATACTGAGTTTTGTCTGATTTGAACTACTCCTTGACCCAATAAAATTTCTATATTTTTGAAAATAGAATAAGCGAACATAAGCGAATAAGTCAAAATTTCCGATTGAAGTACGAATTTTTTTTCCAGGAACGTGAGGTGGGCCATTTTTTTGCATTACAACCTAGATAGTACTGGTAGTTTGGGATATCAATTTGGTTCGCTCTGGACAACTCCCTGACCCGATGAAGTAGACGAATTTTTAAAATTCGATATTTGAAAAAATTGCAAATTTTCTAGGCAAGCTATAGCGAAATTTCCTTTTGTTTTAGACTCTAAGTAATCATGGAACACTCCATGCCGAGTTTGGTCCAAGATGAAGAAGTTTTTGACCATAGGAAACAGACCTATTTTAAAAAAATACTGATTCGAAACAATCGCAAACTTCCGAATGCAATACTAACTTTTTTTCTAGACAAGATATACCAGAAGTTATTGGCTCAATAGACTCCGTATACACAGGGGATCTCTGTCTACGAGTTTGAATTGGTTTGAACAACTTCTTGACCCGATGAAGAAGACTTATTTTGAATTTTTGCTAATCGCGAATTTCGAAAATTTTCTTATGAAAACCTAACCTATTTTCCTAGACAAGCTATACCAAAATTTTTTTAACACTCTCACTGCCTGCACTGGTGATACTCCATACTGAGTTTGGTCTGATTTGAACTACTCCTTGACCCAAAAAATTTTCTCTATTTTTGAAAATAGAAAAAGCGAATATAAGCGAATAAGTCGATATTTTCGAATGAAATACGAATTTTTTTCCAGTAACGTTAGGAGGACCAATCTGTTCGCATTACAACCTAGATATTACAGGTAGTTTGGGATATCAATTTGGTTCACTTTGGACAACTCCTTGACCCGATGAAAATGACGTATTTTTGAAATTCGTTATTCGAAAATATCGCAAAGGCAAGCTATAGCAAAAATTCCTTTCGTTTTAGACTCTAAGTAATCATGGAACATTCAATGCCGAGTTGGGTCCAATTTGAAGAAGTTTTTGACCATACGAAAAAGACCTATTTTTAAAATACTTTTTCGAAATAATCGCATACTTCAGAATGCAATCCTAACTTTTTTCTAGACAAGATATACCAGAAGTTATTGGCTCAATAGACTCCGTATAAGCATGGGAACTCTGACTATGAGTTTGAATTGGTTTGAACAACTTCCTGACCCGATGAAAAAGACCTACTTTTGGAATTCCTAATCGCGAAATTAGCATATTGCCGTATGAAGAACTAACTTTTTTCCTAGACAAGCTATAGCATTTTTTTTTGTTTTAGACTCTAGGTACCATGGTGATACTCTGTGCCAATTTTTATCCGATGTAAACAAAATATTGACTCGATGAAAAAGACCTATTTTTGTGTAAAAAACAAAAAGAATATTTGGTATAGCTTGTCTAGAAAAAAAGTTAGGCTTTCATACGGAAATTTCCGAGTTTCGAGAATAACGAATTTAAAAATAAGTCTTTTTCATCGGGTCAAAGACTTGTCCAAATTGAACCACACTCGGTATGGAGTATTCCTTGTGTAGCTAAAGTATAAAACAGAAAGAACTTTTGGTATAGCTTGTCTAGGAAAAAAGTTAGGTTTTCATACGGAAATTTGGGAATTTCGCGAATAACTAATTTTAAAAATAGGTCTTTTTGGTCGGGTCAAGGACTTGTCCAATTGAACCAAACTCGGTGTGGAGTATCCCTTATGTAGCTAGAGTATAAAATAAAAAAAAAATTGTTATAGCTTGTCTAGGAAAAAACAATTCGCTTTTCATACGAAAATTTGCGATTATTTCCATGGAAATAGTCGCAAATTTCCGTATGAAAACCTAATTTTTTTTCTTAGACAAGCTATACCAAAAAGTCTTTTTGTTTTATACTTTAACTGCATTGGTAATACTCTATACCGAATAAAAAGCGAATAAGTGAATCTTTCCGATTGAAATAAAAATTTTTTTACAGGAACGTTAGGCGGACCATCCTTTTTGCATTACAAACTAATTAGTACAGGTAGTTTGGGAAATCAATTTGGTTCACTTTGGACACTTCCTTGATCCGATGAAAAAGACCTTTTTTAAAATTCGTTACTCGCGAAGTTCGCAATTTTCCGTATGAAAACCAAACTTTTCTCCAAGACAAGCTATACCAAAAACTCTTTTTGTTTTACACTTAAATTGCACTGGTGATACTCATTACCGATTTTGATGTGATCTGAACAACTCCTTGACCCAATAAAATTTCTATATTTTCGAAAATAGAAAAAGCGAATAATAAGCGAATAAGTCGATATTTCCGATTGAAATACAAACTTTTTTTCCAAGAACGTAAGGAGGGCCATTCTTTTCGCTTTACAACCTAGATAATACTGGTAGTACTCGGGATATCAATTTGGTTTGCTTTGGACATCTCTTTGACTCGATGAAATAGACCTATTCTAAAAATTCGTTATTCGTCAAATTCGCAGTTTTCCGTATGAAACACTTACTTTTCTCTAGGCAAGCAACCAAAAATTTTTTTTGTTTTTCAATCCACATACACAGGGGATACTCTTCACCGAGTTTGGTTCACTTTGGACACCTCTAAGGCCTAATAAAAAACACCTATTTTTAAAATTTCTTATTTGAAATAATCGCATTTTTCCGTACGAAAAACTAACTTTTTTCCTACGCAAGCTATAGCAAAAATTCTTTTAGTTTTAGACTCTAGGTACCCATGGGATACTCCAAGCCGAGTTTGGTTCAATTTGGATAACTGCTTGACCCAATAAAAAAAACCGTAGTTAAAATTGGCTAATCGCGAAATTCGCAAATTTCCGTAAGAAAATTATTTTTTTTTTCTCAGGTACGCAATAGCAAAAAATCTTTTTGTTTTAAACTCTAGGTACCCATGGGATACTTCATACCGAGTAAGGTTCACTTTGGACAGCTATGAGCTAATCAAAAATACCTATTTTTAAAATTACTTATTTGAAATAATCGCTACGGAGACCGAACTTTTTTTCTAGGCAAGATGTACCAAAAATTCTTTTTGTTTTAGACTCTAGGTACCATGGAGATACTCTATACCGAGTTTGGTTCATTTTGAAGAAGTTTCTGAACATACGAAAAAGTGCTATTTTTAAAAGACTTTTAAAAAACTTTTTTCCTAGACAAGCTACAGCAGAAATTCTTCTTCTGCTACACTCTACCTATACATGGGATACTCCATATCAAGTTTGGTTCACTTTGGACAATTCTATGACCTAATCAAAACGACCTATTTTTGAAAATTTTGACCATACGAAAAAGTCCTTTTTTTAAAAAAATTGTTATTCCCAAATTTTGCAAATTTCCGTATGAAAACCTAACTTTTATCCTAGACAAGCTATAGCGAATTTTTTTTCTCCTACACTCTACCTACAGATGGGATATTCCATATCGAGTTTAGTTCACTTTGGACAACTCTATGACCCAATCAAAAAAACCTATCTTTAAAATTACTTATTTCAAATAATCGCAAAATTCGGTATGGAACCCCAACTTTTTTCTAGGCAATATATACCAAAAATTCGTTTCCTTTTAGACTCTAGGTACCATGGAAATGCTCTGTGCCATATTTGGTCCGATTTGAACAACCCCTTGACCCGATGAAAAAGACCTATTTTTAAAAACGTTTTTCGCAAAATCCGCAAATTTCCGTATGAAAAACTAACTTTTTTCCTAGGTCAGCTATAGCAAAAATTCTTTTTGCTTTACACTCTAGATACACATGGGATACTCCATGCCGAGTTTGGTTTGATTTGAATAAATTCTTGACCCGATAAAAGAGACCTATTTTTAAAATTCAATAATCTTATTCTATTCGAAAGAATCGCAAATTTCCGTATGAAATACTAACTTTTCTTCTAGGTAAGCTATAGCAAAAACTCTTTTTTTGAACTCTGTGTACATGACGGATACTAGATACCGAGTTGGGTTCAATTTGGACAAGTATTTGACCCGATGAAAAAGACCTATTTTGAAAATTCGTTTTTCGCGAAATTCGCAAATTTCAGTATGAAAACCTAACTTTTTTCCTAGACAAGCTACAGCAGAAATTCTTTTTCTCCTACACTCTACCTATACATGGAATACTCCATATCAAGTTTGGTTCATTTTCGACAATTCTATGACCTAATCAAAACGACCTATTTTTAAAATTACTTACTTGAAATAATCGCGAATTCCGTAAAGAAACCCAACCTTCTTTCTAGGCAAGATATTCCAAAAACGCCTTTTGTTTTAGACTCTAGGTACCATGGAGATACTCTATACCGAGTTTGGTTCATCTTAAATAAGGTTTTGACCATACGAAAAAGTGTTATTTTTGAAATTCGTTATTCGCGAAATTCAGAAATTTCAGTATGAAAACCTAACATCTTTCCTAGACAAGCTACAGCAGAAATTCTTTATTTCCTACACTCTATCTGCAGATGGGATACTCCATATTGAGTTCGGTTCACTTTGGACAACTCTATGACCCAATCAAAAGACCTATCATTAAAATTACTTATTTGAAATAATCGCAAAATTCCGCATGGAATCCCAACTTTTTTCTAGGCAAGATATACCAATAATTCGTTTCGTTTTAGACTCTAGGTACCATGGAGATGCTCTGTGCCAATCTTGGTCCGATTTGAACAACTCCTTGACCCGATGAAACAAACCTATTTTTAAAATCGTTATTCGCAAAATCCTTAAATTTGCGTATGAAAAACTATCTTTTTTCCTAGGTGGGTTATAGCAAAAAATCTTTTTTACACTCTAGATACACATTGGATCTATGCCGAGTTTGGTTTGATTTGAATAAATTCTTGACTCGATAAAAGAGACCAATTTTTAAAATTCAATAATCTTGTTCTATTCGAAAGAATCGCAAATTTCCGTATGAAATACTAACTTTTTTCCTAGCTAAGCTATAGCAAAAAATTTTTTTCGTTTTAGACTATTTGTAAATAACGGATACTCTATACCGAGTTTAGTTTAATTTGGACAAGTATTGACCCGATGAAAATGACCTATTTTTAAAATCCGTTCTTCGCGAAATTCGCAAATTTCCGTATGAAATACTAACTTTTTTCCTAGGTAAGCTATAGCAAAAAAAATTTCGTTTCAGACTCTGTGTACATGACGGATACTCCATAACGAGTTTGGTTTGATTGGGACAACTCCTTGATCCGATCAAAAAGACGTTTTTTTAAAATTCGTTATTCGCGAAATCTGCAAATTTCTGAATGAAAAACTAACTTTTTTCCGGGGCAAACTATTGCTAAAATTTGTCGTTTTGGATGCTGGGTTTTTGGCAAATACTCCATACCGAGTTTGAATCGATTTGGAAATATCCTTGACCCGATGAAAAAGACCTATTTTTAAAATCGTTATTCAAAAAAATTGCAAACTTCCGTATGAAACTTTTTCCTAGGCAAGCTATAGCAAAAATTTCTTTTGTTTTAGACTCTAGGTACTCAAGGAACACTTCATGCCGAGTTTGGTCCAATTTGAAAAATTTTTTGGCCATACGAAAAAGAACTTTTCTAAAATACATAATCGAAATAATTGCAAATTTCCAAATGCAATCCTAACTTTTTTTAGACAAGATATACCAAAAAATATTGGCTCAATAGACTCCTCAAACACAGGGGAACTCTGGGTATGAGATTGAATTGGTTTGAACAACTCCCTGACCCGATGAAAAAGATCTATTTTTAAATCTCAATAATCTTAATCTATTCGAATTAATCGCAAATTTCCGAATGAGAAACTAACTTTTTCCTAGACAGGCTATAACAAAAATTCCTTTTGTTTTAGACTCTGGGTACTCAATGAACACTCTATGCCGAGCTTGGTCTAATTTGAAGAAGTTTTTGACCATACGAATTTGACCATCCGTATGAAAACCTAAGTTTTTCCGTAGTCAAGCTATAACAAAAATTTTTTTTGTCTCCGAA
>NW_027451680.1:0-21004 GCF_964194025.1 Convolutriloba macropyga
CTTTAGCTAGCTTGAGTTAGCTTGAGTTAGCTTGAGTTAGCTTGAGTTAGCTTGAGTTAGCTTGAGTTAGCTTGTCTTAGCTTTAGCTAGCTTGAGTTAGCTTGAACTAGCTTTAGCTACCTTGAGTTAGCTTGAGTTAGCTCGGGTTAGCTTGAGTTAGCTTGAGTTAGCTTGAGTTAGCTTTAGCTAGCTTGAGTTAGCTTGAGTTAGCTTGAGTTAGCTTGAGTTAGCTTGAATTAGCTTGAGTTAGCTTGAGTTAGCTTTAGCTAGCTTGGGTTAGCTTGAGCTAGCTTGAGTTAGCTCGGGTTAGCTTGAGTTAGCTTGAGTTAGCTTTAGCTAGCTTGAGTTAGCTTGAGTTAGCTTGAGTTAGCTTGAGTTAGCTTTAGCTAGCTTGAGTTAGCTTGAACTAGCTTGAGTTAGCTTGAGCTAGCTTGAGTTAGCTTGAGTTAGCTTGAGTTAGCTTTAGCTAGCTTGAGTTAGCTTGAACTAGCTTGAGTTAGCTTGAGTTAGCTTGAGTTAGCTTGAGTTAGCTTGAGTTAGCTTGTCTTAGCTTTTAGCTAGCTTGAGTTAGCTTGAACTAGCTTTAGCTACCTTGAGTTAGCTTGAGTTAGCTCGGGTTAGCTTGAGTTAGCTTGAGTTAGCTTGAGTTAGCTTTAAGCTAGCTTGAGTTAGCTTGAGTTAGCTTGAGTTAGCTTGAACTAGCTTGAGTTTAGCTTGAGTTAGCTTGAGTTAGCTTGAGTTAGCTTGAGTTAGCTTGTCTTAGCTTTAGCTAGCTTGAGTTAGCTTGAACTAGCTTTAGCTACCTTCAGTTAGCTTGAGTTAGCTCGGGTTAGCTTGAGTTAGCTTGAGTTAGCTTGAGTTAGCTTTAGCTAGCTTGAGTTAGCTTGAGTTAGCTTGAGTTAGCTTGAGTTAGCTTGAATTAGCTTGAGTTAGCTTGAGTTAGCTTTAGCTAGCTTGGGTTAGCTTGAGCTAGCTTGAGTTAGCTCGGGTTAGCTTGAGTTAGCTTGAGTTAGCTTTAGCTAGCTTGAGTTAGCTTGAGTTAGCTTGAGTTAGCTTG
Source organism: Convolutriloba macropyga (assembly GCF_964194025.1). Taxonomy (NCBI): domain Eukaryota; kingdom Metazoa; phylum Xenacoelomorpha; order Acoela; family Convolutidae; genus Convolutriloba; species Convolutriloba macropyga. The sequence goes on from NW_027451680.1 coordinate 1,058, forward strand.
AGTTAGCTTTAGCTAGCTTGAGTTAGCTTGAGCTAGCTGAGTTAGCTTGAGTTAGCTAGCTTGAGCTTGAGCTAGCTAGCTAGCTTGAGCTTGAGCTAGCTAGCTCGCTTGAGCTTGAGCTTGAGCTAGCTAGCTTGAGCTTGAGCTAGCTAGCTAGCTTGAGCTTGAGCTTGAGCTAGCTGGCTTGAGCTTGAGCTAGCTAGCTTGAGCTTGAGCTAGCTAGCTAGCTAGCTTGAGCTTGAGCTTGAGCTAGCTAGCTAGCTTGAGCTAGCTATCTAGCTTGAGCTTGAGCTAGCTAGCTAGCTTGAGCTTGAGCTTGAGCTTGAGCTAGCTGGCTTGAGCTTGAGCTAGCTAGCTTGAGCTTGAGCTAGCTAGCTAGCTTGAGCTTGAGCTTGAGCTAGCTGGCTTGAGCTTGAGCTAGCTAGCTTGAGCTTGAGCTAGCTAGCTAGCTTGAGCTTGAGCTTGAGCTAGCTAGCTAGCTAGCTTGAGCTTGAGCTTGAGCTTGAGCTAGCTAGCTTGAGCTTGAGCTAGCTAGCTAGCTTGAGCTTGAGCTTGAGCTAGCTAGCTTGAGCTTGAGCTTGAGCTAGCTAGCTTGAGCTTGAGCTTGAGCTAGCTAGCTTGAGCTTGAGCTTGAGCTAGCTAGCTTGAGCTTGAGCTTGAGCTAGCTAGCTAGCTAGCTTGAGCTTGAGCTAGCTAGCTTGAGCTTGAGCTAGCTAGCTAGCTTGAGATTGAGCTTGAGCTAGCTGGCTTGAGCTTGAGCTAGCTAGCTTGAGCTTGAGCTAGCTAGCTTGAGCTTGAGCTAGCTAGCTAGCTTGAACTTGAGCTAGCTAGCTAGCTTGAGCTTGAGCTTGAGCTAGCTAGCTAGCTTGAGCTTGAGCTTGAGCTAGCTGGCTTGAGCTTGAGCTAGCTAGCTTGAGCTTGAGCTAGCTAGCTTGAGCTTGAGCTAGCTAGCTAGCTTGAACTTGAGCTAGCTAGCTAGCTTGAGCTTGAGCTAGCTAGCTAGCTTGAGCTTGAGCTAGCTAGCTAGCTTGAGCTTGAGCTTGAGCTAGCTAGCTTGAGCTTGAGCTTGAGCTAGCTAGCTAGCTTGAGCTTGAGCTAGCTAGCTTGAGCTTGAGCTAGCTAGCTTGAGCTTGAGCTAGCTAGCTAGCTTGAGCTTGAGCTAGCTAGCTAGCTTGAACTTGAGCTAGCTAGCTAGCTTGAGCTTGAGCTAGGCTAGCTAGCTTGAGCTAGCTAGCTAGCTTGAGCTTGAGCTTGAGCTAGCTAGCTTGAGCTTGAGCTAGCTAGCTAGCTTGAGCTTGAGCTAGCTAGCTAGCTTGAGCTTGAGCTAGCTAGCTAGCTTGAGCTTGAGCTTGAGCTAGCTAGCTTGAGCTTGAGCTTGAGCTAGCTAGCTAGCTTGAGCTTGAGCTAGCTAGCTTGAGCTTGAGCTAGCTAGCTTGAGCTTGAGCTAGCTAGCAAGCTTGTGCTTGAGCTAGCTAGCTAGCTTGAGCTTGAGCTTGAGCTAGCTAGCTTGAGCTTGAGCTAGCTAGCTTGAGCTTGAGCTAGCTAGCTTGAGCTTGAGCTAGCTAGCAAGCTTGTGCTTGAGCTAGCTAGCTAGCTTGAGCTTGAGCTTGAGCTAGCTGGCTTGAGCTTGAGCTAGCTAGCTTGAGCTTGAGCTAGCTAGCTTGAGCTTGACCTAGCTAGCTAGCTTGAACTTGAGCTAGCTAGCTAGCTTGAGCTTGAGCTAGCTAGCTAGCTTGAGCTTGAGCTAGCTAGCTAGCTTGAGCTTGAGCTTGAGCTAGCTAGCTTGAGCTTGAGCTTGAGCTAGCTAGCTAGCTTGAGCTTGAGCTAGCTAGCTTGAGCTTGAGCTAGCTAGCTTGAGCTTGAGCTAGCTAGCTAGCTTGAGCTTGAGCTAGCTAGCTAGCTTGAACTTGAGCTAGCTAGCTAGCTTGAGTTTGAGCTAGCTAGCTTGAGCTTGAGCTAGCTAGCTTGAGCTTGAGCTAGCTAGCTAGCTTGAACTTGAGCTAGCTAGCTAGCTTGAGCTTGAGCTAGCTAGCTAGCTTGAGCTTGAGCTAGCTAGCTAGCTTGAGCTTGAGCTTGAGCTAGCTAGCTTGAGCTTGAGCTTGAGCTAGCTAGCTAGCTTGAGCTTGAGCTAGCTAGCTTGAGCTTGAGCTAGCTAGCTTGAGCTTGAGCTAGCTAGCTAGCTTGAGCTTGAGCTAGCTAGCTAGCTTGAACTTGAGCTAGCTAGCTAGCTTGAGCTTGAGCTAGCTAGCTTGAGCTTGAGCTAGCTAGCTAGCTTGAGCTTGAGCTTGAGCTAGCTAGCTAGCTAGCTTGAGCTTGAGCTTGAGCTTGAGCTAGCTAGCTTGAGCTTGAGCTAGCTAGCTAGCTTGAGCTTGGGCTTGAGCTAGCTAGCTTGAGCTTGAGCTTGAGCTAGCTAGCTTGAGCTTGAGCTTGAGCTAGCTAGCTTGAGCTTGAGCTTGAGCTAGCTAGCTTGAGCTTGAGCTTGAGCTAGCTAGCTAGCTAGCTTGAGCTTGAGCTAGCTAGCTTGAGCTTGAGCTAGCTAGCTAGCTTGAGCTTGAGCTTGAGCTAGCTGGCTTGAGCTTGAGCTAGCTAGCTTGAGCTTGAGCTAGCTAGCTTGAGCTTGAGCTAGCTAGCTAGCTTGAACTTGAGCTAGCTAGCTAGCTTGAGCTTGAGCTTGAGCTTGAGCTAGCTAGCTAGCTTGAGCTTGAGCTTGAGCTAGCTGGCTTGAGCTTGAGCTAGCTAGCTTGAGCTTGAGCTAGCTAGCTTGAGCTTGAGCTAGCTAGCTAGCTTGAACTTGAGCTAGCTAGCTAGCTTGAGCTTGAGCTAGCTAGCTAGCTTGAGCTTGAGCTAGCTAGCTAGCTTGAGCTTGAGCTTGAGCTAGCTAGCTTGAGCTTGAGCTTGAGCTAGCTAGCTAGCTTGAGCTTGAGCTAGCTAGCTTGAGCTTGAGCTAGATAGCTTGAGCTTGAGCTAGCTAGCTAGCTTGAGCTTGAGCTAGGCTAGCTAGCTTGAACTTGAGCTAGCTAGCTAGCTTGAGCTTGAGCTAGCTAGCTAGCTTGAGCTAGCTAGCTAGCTTGAGCTTGAGCTTGAGCTAGCTAGCTTGAGCTTGAGCTAGCTAGCTAGCTTGAGCTTGAGCTAGCTAGCTAGCTTGAGCTTGAGCTAGCTAGCTAGCTTGAGCTTGAGCTTGAGCTAGCTAGCTTGAGCTTGAGCTTGAGCTAGCTAGCTAGCTTGAGCTTGAGCTAGCTAGCTTGAGCTTGAGCTAGCTAGCTTGAGCTTGAGCTAGCTAGCAAGCTTGTGCTTGAGCTAGCTAGCTAGCTTGAGCTTGAGCTTGAGCTAGCTAGCTTGAGCTTGAGCTAGCTAGCTTGAGCTTGAGCTAGCTAGCTTGAGCTTGAGCTAGCTAGCAAGCTTGTGCTTGAGCTAGCTAGCTAGCTTGAGCTTGAGCTTGAGCTAGCTGGCTTGAGCTTGAGCTAGCTAGCTTGAGCTTGAGCTAGCTAGCTTGAGCTTGAGCTAGCTAGCTAGCTTGAACTTGAGCTAGCTAGCTAGCTTGAGCTTGAGCTAGCTAGCTAGCTTGAGCTTGAGCTAGCTAGCTAGCTTGAGCTTGAGCTTGAGCTAGCTAGCTTGAGCTTGAGCTTGAGCTAGCTAGCTAGCTTGAGCTTGAGCTAGCTAGCTTGAGCTTGAGCTAGCTAGCTTGAGCTTGAGCTAGCTAGCTAGCTTGAGCTTGAGCTAGCTAGCTAGCTTGAACTTGAGCTAGCTAGCTAGCTTGAGTTTGAGCTAGCTAGCTTGAGCTTGAGCTAGCTAGCTTGAGCTTGAGCTAGCTAGCTAGCTTGAACTTGAGCTAGCTAGCTAGCTTGAGCTTGAGCTAGCTAGCTAGCTTGAGCTTGAGCTAGCTAGCTAGCTTGAGCTTGAGCTTGAGCTAGCTAGCTTGAGCTTGAGCTTGAGCTAGCTAGCTAGCTTGAGCTTGAGCTAGCTAGCTTGAGCTTGAGCTAGCTAGCTTGAGCTTGAGCTAGCTAGCTAGCTTGAGCTTGAGCTAGCTAGCTAGCTTGAACTTGAGCTAGCTAGCTAGCTTGAGCTTGAGCTAGCTAGCTAGCTTGAGCTAGCTAGCTAGCTTGAGCTTGAGCTTGAGCTTGAGCTAGCTAGCTTGAGCTTGAGCTAGCTAGCTAGCTTGAGCTTGAGCTAGCTAGCTAGCTTGAGCTTGAGCTAGCTAGCTAGCTTGAGCTTGAGCTTGAGCTAGCTAGCTTGAGCTTGAGCTAGCTAGCTAGCTTGAGCTTGAGCTAGCTAGCTAGCTTGAGCTTGAGCTTGAGCTAGCTAGCTTGAGCTTGAGCTTGAGCTAGCTAGCTAGCTTGAGCTTGAGCTAGCTAGCTTGAGCTTGAGCTAGCTAGCTTGAGCTTGAGCTAGCTAGCTAGCTTGTGCTTGAGCTAGCTAGCTAGCTTGAGCTTGAGCTTGAGCTAGCTGGCTTGAGCTTGAGCTAGCTAGCTTGAGCTTGAGCTAGCTAGCTTGAGCTTGAGCTAGCTAGCTAGCTTGAACTTGAGCTAGCTAGCTAGCTTGAGCTTGAGCTAGCTAGCTAGCTTGAGCTTGAGCTAGCTAGCTAGCTTGAGCTTGAGCTTGAGCTAGCTAGCTTGAGCTTGAGCTTGAGCTAGCTAGCTAGCTTGAGCTTGAGCTAGCTAGCTTGAGCTTGAGCTAGCTAGCTTGAGCTTGAGCTAGCTAGCTAGCTTGAGCTTGAGCTAGCTAGCTAGCTTGAACTTGAGCTAGCTAGCTAGCTTGAGCTTGAGCTAGCTAGCTAGCTTGAGCTAGCTAGCTAGCTTGAGCTTGAGCTTGAGCTAGCTAGCTTGAGCTTGAGCTAGCTAGCTAGCTTGAGCTTGAGCTAGCTAGCTAGCTTGAGCTTGAGCCAGCTAGCTAGCTTGAGCTTGAGCTTGAGCTAGCTAGCTTGAGCTTGAGCTTGAGCTAGCTAGCTAGCTTGAGCTTGAGCTAGCTAGCTTGAGCTTGAGCTAGCTAGCTTGAGGAGCTTGAGCTAGCTAGCAAGCTTGTGCTTGAGCTAGCTAGCTAGCTTGAGCTTGAGCTTGAGCTAGCTAGCTTGAGCTTGAGCTAGCTAGCTTGAGCTTGAGCTAGCTAGCTTGAGCTTGAGCTAGCTAGCTAGCTTGAGCTTGAGCTAGCTAGCTAGCTTGAGCTTGAGCTTGAGCTAGCTAGCTTGAGCTTGAGCTAGCTAGCTTGAGCTTGAGCTAGCTAGCTTGAGCTTGAGCTAGCTAGCTAGCTTGAGCTTGAGCTAGCTAGCTAGCTTGAGCTTGAGCTAGCTAGCTAGCTTGAGCTTGAGCTAGCTAGCTAGCTTGAGCTTGAGCTTGAGCTAGCTAGCTTGAGCTTGAGCTTGAGCTAGCTAGCTAGCTTGAGCTTGAGCTAGCTAGCTTGAGCTTGAGCTAGCTAGCTTGAGCTTGAGCTAGCTAGCTAGCTTGAGCTTGAGCTAGCTAGCTAGCTTGAGCTTGAGCTAGCTAGCTAGCTTGAGCTTGAGCTAGCTAGCTTGAGCTTGAGCTAGCTAGCTTGAGCTTGAGCTAGCTAGCTAGCTTGAGCTTGAGCTAGCTAGCTAGCTTGAGCTTGAGCTAGCTAGCTAGCTTGAGCTTGAGCTAGCTAGCTAGCTTGAGCTTGAGCTTGAGCTAGCTAGCTTGAGCTTGAGCTTGAGCTAGCTAGCTAGCTTGAGCTTGAGCTAGCTAGCTTGAGCTTGAGCTAGCTAGCTTGAGCTTGAGCTAGCTAGCTAGCTTGAGCTTGAGCTAGCTAGCTAGCTTGAGCTTGAGCTAGCTAGCTAGCTTGAGCTTGAGCTAGCTAGCTAGCTTGAGCTAGCTAGCTAGCTTGAGCTTGAGCTTGAGCTTGAGCTAGCTAGCTTGAGCTTGAGCTTGAGCTAGCTAGCTTGAGCTTGAGCTTGAGCTAGCTAGCTAGCTTGAGCTTGAGCTAGCTAGCTAGCTTGAGCTTGAGCTTGAGCTAGCTAGCTTGAGCTTGAGCTTGAGCTAGCTAGCTAGCTTGAGCTTGAGCTAGCTAGCTTGAGCTTGAGCTAGCTAGCTTGAGATTGAGCTAGCTAGCTAGCTTGTGCTTGAGCTAGCTAGCTAGCTTGAGCTTGAGCTTGAGCTAGCTGGCTTGAGCTTGAGCTAGCTAGCTTGAGCTTGAGCTAGCTAGCTTGAGCTTGAGCTAGCTAGCTAGCTTGAACTTGAGCTAGCTAGCTAGCTTGAGCTTGAGCTTGAGCTAGCTAGCTAGCTTGAGCTTGAGCTAGCTAGCTAGCTTGAGCTTGAGCTTGAGCTAGCTAGCTTGAGCTTGAGCTTGAGCTAGCTAGCTAGCTTGAGCTTGAGCTAGCTAGCTTGAGCTTGAGCTAGCTAGCTTGAGCTTGAGCTAGCTAGCTAGCTTGAGCTTGAGCTAGCTAGCTAGCTTGAACTTGAGCTAGCTAGCTAGCTTGAGCTTGAGCTAGCTAGCTAGCTTGAGCTAGCTAGCTAGCTTGAGCTTGAGCTTGAGCTTGAGCTAGCTAGCTTGAGCTTGAGCTAGCTAGCTAGCTTGAGCTTGAGCTAGCTAGCTAGCTTGAGCTTGAGCTAGCTAGCTAGCTTGAGCTTGAGCTTGAGCTAGCTAGCTTGAGCTTGAGCTTGAGCTAGCTAGCTAGCTTGAGCTTGAGCTAGCTAGCTTGAGCTTGAGCTAGCTAGCTTGAGCTTGAGCTAGCTAGCTAGCTTGAGCTTGAGCTAGCTAGCTAGCTTGAGCTTGAGCTAGCTGGCTTGAGCTTGAGCTAGATAGCTTGAGCTTGAGCTAGCTAGCTAGCTTGAGCTAGCTAGCTAGAGCTCGACCTATGAAAAGCTGCGCAAACACTTATTCTATAATAATTGCGAAAATTAAAAATTTCACAAGTGAAAAGCTGCATAAACAGTAATTCTATGTGTGGGGCATTATTAGGGGGAGGTGTCTTGTCAAAATATGGCTGGACTAAAGACCTCAACCCAGATAGGGTGGAAGGCCCTATGATCGGTCTGTTACTAATCGGTGACCGATAAAGACCTGACCAAGGCCTGTAGTAAGCTTGGTTAGGCATTACAGGAGATAACACTAAGACCGAGGGGTCTTAGAGAGCCCTCTAGCGGGGCGAATAGAGCTAGATCGAGCCTTGGGAAAGCTAGATCGAGCAGGACTGAAGCTAAAGGATAGACCGAGAGGTCTGTCTGGTCCTCCTAGAGAGGCCAAGAGAAAGTACGAGAAGCCAACTAAAGCTTGATCGGGCCTTCAGCAAGCACGACCGAGCTGTACCGGAGCTAACACTAAGACCGAGGGGTCTTAGAGAGCCCTCTAGCGGGGCGAATAGAGCTAGATCGAGCCTTGGGAAAGCTAGATCGAGCAGGACTGAAGCTAAACGATAGACCGAGAGGTCTGTCTGGTCCTCCTAGAGAGGCCAAGAGAAAAAACGAGAAGCTAACTAAAGCTTGATCGGGCCTTCAGCAAGCACGACCGAGCTGTACCGGAGCTAACACTAAGACCGAGGGGTCTTAGAGAGCCCTCTAGCGGGGCGAATAGAGCTTGATCAAGCCTTGGGCAAGCTAGATCGAGCAGGACTGAAGCTAAGCAAGAGACCGAGAGGTCTGTCTGGTCCTCCTAGAGAGGCCAAGAGAAAGTACGAGAAGCCAACTAAAGCTTGATCGGGCCTTCAGCAAGCACGACCGAGCTGTACCGGAGCTAACACTAAGACCGAGGGGTCTTAGAGAGCCCTCTAGCGGGGCGAATAGAGCTAGATCGAGCCTTGGGAAAGCTAGATCGAGCAGGACTGAAGCTAAACGATAGACCGAGAGGTCTGTCTGGTCCTCCTAGAGAGGCCAAGAGAAAGTACGAGAAGCTAACTAAAGCTTGATCGCGCCTTCAGCAAGCACGATTGAGCAAGACCGGAGCTAACACTAAGACCGAAGTGTCTTAGAGAGCCCTCTGGTGGGGCGAATAGAGCTAGATCGAGCCTTGGGAAAGCTAGATCGAGTAAGATTGAAGCTGAAAGAGTGTCAGAGGAGCAAATGAACCTCCAAAAAGTGAAAATCAAATTTTAGAAAAAACACAAGTTAAATACTGCATGGACAGTATTTCTATGTGTGGGGCATTATTAGGGGGAGGTGTCTTGTCAAAATATGGCTGGACTAAAGACCTCAACCCGGATAGGGTGGAAGGCCCCATGATCGGTCTGTTACTAATCGGTGACCGATAAAGACCTGACCAAGGCCTGTAGTAAGCTTGGTTAGGCATTACAGGAGTTAACACTAAGACCGAGGGGTCTTAGAGAGCCCTCTAGCGGGGCGAATAGAGCTAGATCGAGCCTTGGGAAAGCTAGATCGAGCAGGACTGAAGCTAAGCAAGAGACCGAAAGGTCTGTCTGGTCCTCCTAGAGAGGCCAAGAGAAAGTACGAGAAGCTAACTAAAGCTTGATCAGGCCTTCAGCAAGCACGACCGAGCTGTACCGGAGCTAACACTAAGACCGAGGGGTCTTAGAGAGCCCTCTAGCAGGGCGAATAGATCTAGATCGAGCCTTGGGAAAGCTAGATCGAGCAGGACTGAAGCTAAACGATAGACCGAGAGGTCTGTCTGGTCCTCCTAGAGAGGCCAAGAGAAAGTACGAGAAGCTAACTAAAGCTTGATCGGGCCTTCAGCAAGCACGACCGAGCTGTACCGGAGCTAACACTAAGACCGAGGGGTCTTAGAGAGCCCTCTAGCAGGGCGAATAGAGCTAGATCGAGCCTTGGGAAAGCTAGATCAAGCAGGACTGAAGCTAAACGATAGACCGAGAGGTCTGTCTGGTCCTCCTAGAGAGGCCAAGAGAAAGTACGAGAATCTAACTAAAGCTTGATCGGGCCTTCAGCAAGCACGACCGAGCTGTACCGGAGCTAACACTAAGACCGAGGGGTCTTAGAGAGCCCTCTAGCAGGGCGAATAGAGCTAGATCGAGCCTTGGGAAAGCTAGATCGAGCAGGACTGAAGCTAAACGATAGACCGAGAGGTCTGTCTGGTCCTCCTAGAGAGGCCAAGAGGAAGTACGAGAAGCTAACTAAAGCTTGATCGCGCCTTCAGCAAGCACGATTGAGCAAGACCGGAGCTAACACTAAGACCGAAGTGTCTTAGAGAGCCCTCTAGTGGGGCGAATAGAGCTAGATCGAGCCTTGGGAAAGCTAGATCGAGTAAGATTGAAGCTGAAAGAGTGTCAGAGGAGCAAATGAACCTCCAAAAAGTGAAAATCAAATTTTAGAAAAAAACACAAGTTAAATACTGCATGGACAGTAATTCTATGTGTGGGGCATTATTAGGGAGAGGTGTCTTGTCAAAATATGGCTGGACTAAAGACCTCAACCCGGATAGGGTGGAAGGCCCTATGATTGGTCTGTTACTAATCGGTGACCGATAAAGACCTGACCAAGGCCTGTAGTAAGCTTGGTTAGGCATTACAGAAGATAACACTAAGACCGAGGGGTCTTAGAGAGCCCTCTAGCGGGGCGAATAGAGCTTGATCAAGCCTTGGGCAAGCTAGATCGAGCAGGACTGAAGCTAAACGATAGACCGAGAGGTCTGTCTGGTCCTCCTAGAGAGGCCAAGAGAAAGTACGAGAATCTAACTAAAGCTGGGTCGGGCCTTCAGCAAGCACGACCGAGCAGTACCGGAGCTAACACTAAGACCGAGGGGTCTTAGAGAGCCCTCTAGTGGGGCGAATAGAGCTAGATCGAGCCTTGGGAAAGCTAGATCGAGCAGGACTGAAGCTAAACGATAAACCGAAAGGTCTGACGGGTCCTCATAAGAGGCATGGAGAAAGATCTGATACTAAAGTACCTCTCGGAAGTAATAAAATATGCCTGATGAAGCCGGGTATGATGTTTGTTGTTTGATGGCATTCATCGATTAGGTCTGGTGGATTCCCCATTACTCCGAGTGGTACTAGTAGAGGCTCCTACAGGGGTGAGCAAAGCGAGATCAAGCCTTAGGCAAGCTAGATCGAGCAGAACTGAAGCTGAAAAGCAAAATAAATGACAGGTCTGTCCAAATCAATAAACTTGAAATCCAGTGTGGTCACCACGGGTCACGAGGTGAATTCCTAGCGATTGTCTGCTGAACGTATAGGAAGGCCCGAAACGAACGATAATTTCATTGCACAGTGGAGATACTATACGTTCAGGAGTAGCATACATCGGGTTTGATCTATGATCATGTCTGGTCTCCGAGGATCCACCGGGTTACCAACTGGCACCGCTGTACTGGGTGTAAAACTGGGCCACCTGAAGTCCCGGGTGTAAAACTAGGTGCCTCTGTGCCAAAGTAGCGGCTTGCGTAGTGCATTATGCCTCCGGCTTGCGAAATGGTTATAAGCAATAACAACAGGACGCCGCGGGGTGTTCACTTAAAGGAGTAACGTTCTCTCAAGGGAGGGGATCTAAAAATCTTGATAAAACATTTATTCTATGCAAAATTTGTGCGCAAATTTTGCAAAGTAAAAAGCTGCACTGTAGCAAATTCTATGTGTGTAGCATTATTAGGGAAGTGTTGTTTGATGGCACCTCTCTACTTGATGCACCAAAGAACTACCTTGATGGCTCATGACCGCTGGTAATCTGTCGTCGCTAGTAGTTCGGAACTGAGAACAAATATGTTCGCAAATTACAACAATTATACAGCATATTGCTGAATAAAGCAGAACCGAATAATACTCAGTGACTTTACACCAAGACTGACTAATGTCTGGATTGTATCGTCCTACTCGAGTAAGGCGAAGAAAAGCTAGAAAGATACGCTTTTCACAAAGCAGGCTTAATGCATGCAAACCAAGGAGGAAGGAGTGATGCCCCTCCTTATAATAAGCAGAACCAAATAAAGAACAGACAGCATCATCTGTACAGTGACCAAGAAGAGGTGAAACTTCTGTATGTGAAAAGGCAATTTGAGCGAGATTTATTAGCAGACTAGTATTATGTTGTTTCTAGTAGGCGAAAGCCGAAACATCAACATGTGAAAATCTGATATTAAATCCTCAATCATTTTCCCTAGTATTATACAGCTATGAGTAACCTTAATTGGACACGGCAATTATTGCTGACCGGTGAAACTTTCGCATGGGAAAGACACACACACTTCTTGACAAAGCAATAAGTATTATGCTGTTTCTAGTACGCGAAAGCAGAAACATCAGCATGTGAAAGTTGTGAAGTTGAAGAATTTTTGTGTTGAGTACGATGTTGTTACTAGTAACCATGTCGACAGCTGAGAACTGTTCTCTAACCAATAGAAGGTGAAACTTCTGTATGTGAAAAGGCAATTTGAGCGAGATTTCTTAGCAGACTAGTATTATGTTGTTTCTAGTAGGCGAAAGCCGAAACATCAACATGTGAAAATCTGATATTAAATCCTCAATCATTTTCCCTAGTATTATACAGCTACTAGTAGCCGTAATTGGTCAGGGAAACATTGTTGACCGGTGAAACTTCACATGGGAAAGACACACAAATTACTTGACAAAACAATAAGTATTATGCTGTTTCTAGTATGCGAAAGCAGAAACATCAGCATGTGAAAGTTGTGAAGTTGAAAAGTTTTTGTGTTGAGTACGGTGTTGTTACTAGTAACCATGTCGACAGCTGGAAAGCTGTTCTCTAACCAATAAAAGGTAAAACTTCTGTATCTGAAGAGGCGGCGTGATTGAGATTTTTAACAGACTAGTATTATGTTGTTTCTAGTAGGCGAGAGCCGAAACATCGACATGTGAACATCTGGTTTTTAAATCATGAGTCAATTCTCCCTAGTATGATACAGTTGTTAGCCGGTATTGGTAACAGTAGAACAGAGATTTGGAGGGCAAAACCTGCTCATGGGAAATGCTCACAGAGCGCTATCTACCAGTACACATAGTATTATGCTGTTTCTAGTACGCGCGAGCCGAAACATCAGCATGTGAAATGTGTAATTGTGGGTAACTCTAAGTGTGTAGAGTACTGTGTAGTAACTAGTAGCCATGCCAAAGCATGCATTGAAACTCTTCGTGATTTAAAAAGCTCAAAGCAAGATTGACGAGGCCGCAAGGCTATGTCTTTCTAAATTCGAACAAATCGAAAGATTGTTCAAAGTACAATTAAACTGATTGATCCTGTCAGTTGCCATATGCTTGTCTGAAAGACTAAGCCATGCATGTGCAAGCGAAGCTTGAAAAAGTGGAACCGCGAATGGCTCATTAAATCAGTTACTATCTATTAGTTGATTTGCAAGCTAAATGAATAACTGCGGTAACCCTGCAGCTAATGCATGCTGATTGTCCGACACTGTCGGAGACTTTTACAAGACTACACCGGGTGATTTGCTAAGTACAGACACATCCCGTGATGAGTCCTAGTAACTGAAAGATCCCAGATAGCTTCGGCTTGGGGACGGAACTTCCGAATTTCTGACCTATCAACCTATGATGGTAGTGTAACGGACTACCATGGTTGTGACGGGTAACGGGGAATCAGGGTTCGATTCCGGAGAGGGAGCCTTAGAAACGGCTACCACATCCAAGGAAGGCAGCAGGCACGCAAATTACCCACTCTCCGCACGAGGAGGTAGTGACTAGAAATAATGATATGAACCTTTATGGTTTGTAATCAGAATGGAATGGACTTAAAAGCTCCATTGATGAACGAGTAGAGGGCAAGTCTGGTGCCAGCAGCCGCGGTAATACCAGCCTCTACAAGCGTATGCAATAGTTGCTGCGTTTAAAAAGCTCATAGTTGGATCTGTTTGAGTAGAACGGCAACATGGTCTTCAGTTAAATCTGTTGACTCGTTCCGCTCATCCTTCGCATCGAAGAAATAGTTTGCACTTAAATGTGACGAACTGTGGAAACGGTGTTTTCACCCTGAGAAAATTAGAGTGTTCAAAGCATCCTTTGGGATCGAATAATAAAGCATGGAATAATGGAGAATGACCCGCTACTCGATTGATGCCGGTTGGCTGAGTGCGGTAATGATTGAAAGGAACAGACGGGGGCATTTGTATTGCTACGTTAGAGGTGAAATTCTTGGATCGTGGCAAGACAAACTACTGCGAAAGCATTTGCCAAGAATGTTTTCATTAATCAAGAACGAAAGTCAGAGTATTGAAGAGGATTAGATACCCTCGTAATTCTGACCATAAACTATACCAACCTACAATTTGTCAAAGTCGATCTTGACTTGGCAAGAGATTAACCGGGAAACCAAAGTTTATTGGTTCCGGGGGAAGTATGGTTGCAAAAATCGAAACTTAAAGGAATTGACGGAAGGGCACCACCAGGAGTGGAGCCTGCGGCTTAATTTGACTCAACACGGGAAAACTCACCCGGTCCAGACATCTTAAGGATTGACAGATTGAATATCTTTCATGATTATATGGGCGGTGGTGCATGGCCGTTCTTAGTTAGTGGAGTGATCTGTCTGGTTAATTCCGATAACGAACGAGATCTTCTCCATCTAAATAATGAAATTCACTATATGTGAATTCAAACACTTCTTAGAGGAACTATGCGGAATTAAATACCGCAGATGAAGTGAGGCTATAACAGGTCTGTGATGCCCTTAGATGTTCTGGACTGCACGCGCGCTACACTGTGTACTTTTAGATTGAGTACTCAGCCCTTGGTCCGAAATGGACTGGGCAATCAGAGAAAAGTACAGCGCTTCAAGGGGATCGTCTGTTGTAACTTGCAGACGTGAACCAGGAATTCCTGGTACTTATGAGTCAACAACTCATAGGGATTACGTCCCTGCCCTTTGTACACACCGCCCGTCGCTACTACTGATTGGATAGTTAAGCAAGAATTGCAAATTCCTACTGTTGGGACTTCGGTCTCCGGCAACGGGATGAAGCGGATCGAGCTTAATTGTCTAGAGGAAGTAAAAGTCGTAACAAGGTTTCCGTAGGGGAACCTGCGGAAGGATCAGTGATTGATTCCTTCGGGCATGGCTGCTGGTAGAGGCCATGTCTGTAGTGCGCATGACGCTCTGTCGCTAGAGATTGCTTGGCAACCAATCTCGAATTATGTATCGAGCTCAAAAACTACTTGTGTGGATACATAGTTCAGCAGTCATGGCAAGGGACTGCTTAAAGGGAGACTAGTTAGCAAAAGCAGCCTAGCAGAACTGCAGCTATCTAGATCTCAGAAGCTGGGTTATAGAAGCCCAGCTATAGACTTGTGAATGAGAAAGGCCTAAAAAGGTCCACAAGTCGCGTGGTTAGAACCGACACGCAAAAATCCCAGCGAGTGACAGAGCGTTGCGCTGTTCAGTGGGAAAGAGTTGAGCTACTCGGGGCGCCCACTGAACTTGCTCCGAGCCAAAGGCTCGAAAAAACACAGCTTAGCCTCAGATCCTTTACATAGAAGGCTAGCTAAAATAAACTTACCTTGGACGAGGGTAAAGTTTAGTCAGTTCTTAGGGGAGAGTAATCCACAGCTTCTCGCCCTCTGAACATTCTCCCAGATATGTAGGTCTGGGAGAGTCTCCTCCTGTTCTTCGGAATCTGGAGGTAGACAAAGACAGTACGATACGATCTTGCATCGGGATGACTAACCGATAATGATCATAATCTGACAATTTTTCCGGCTTGAGGCACCGGAGTCAGATTAAAGACACATACTGAACTAAAGGCGTATGTGCAAAGCTTGTCGGAGTGTAGAGAGTCAAGCTGAGTTGACTCGTCACGTGGTGATGACAACAGCCATGTGCAAAACACTCACAACTTTATCGTCTATGTGGAAAAGGTTGCTAACAGCGCTCTCTATGAGAGGCCCTCGCATATAACTATACGAGGAAAAGGCGATAGAGTTGTTTGAATGTGGGGCAGGTTCATCGACAAGCTAAGTTGATCACATTCTTGTTGTGGCATCCTACTAGAATTGGTCACGGTCTGCACCAACTCTCCCCAAGTTGGCCAGACTTAAAACTAGAAATAAGGTTTGCAGCTATGTGAACCTAGAAACTGTAAAGGAGTTGAAAGAACTTAAAGGAATTGAAAGAGGCCTTGAGGTATATCCTCTTGGTAAAGACCCACAAAAGCTCACAAAAGTGGCTTCGAAGGGCAAAACTGGTTCATCCAAAACAATTGGAGAGCTTAAAGCAGAACCAATTCGAATGAAACACTATTGGTGAAACTTCATCATGAGAACGTCACAAGCTGATCACGCTCTATGATATGACTAGTATTATGTTGCTTCTAGTAGGCTAAGCGCAAGCCGAAACATCAACATGTGAAAGTCGTAGAATTTTGCAATCAAACTGTGGCTAGTACTGTGATGTTACTAGTAACCTGGTGTTCCGTCATATGGCCAAGAGAGCATTTGAAGGCGAAACTTCTGCATGGGAAAGCTGCATCATGATCAAAATTTTATATCGAGTATTATGTTGACGTTAGTAGGCCTTGGCCGAAAACGCAGCATGTGAAAGGTATAGATAAAAGTTATTGTTGCAGTCAGTACTGTGTAGTTACTAGTAGCTGGATTTAAGCTCAAAATGAGACACTGTTGGTGAAACTTCATCATGAGAATGTCACAAGCTGATCAAGCTCTATGATATGACTAGTATTATGTTGCTTCTAGTAGGCTAAGCGCAAGCCGAAACATCAACATGTGAAAGTCGTAGAATTTTGCGATCAAATTGTGGCTAGTACTGTGATGTTACTAGTAACCTTGTGTTACGTCATATGGCCAAGAGAGCATTTGAAGGCGAAACTTCTGCATGGGGAAGCTGCATCATGAACAAAAGTTTATATCGAGTATTATGTTGACATTAGTAGGCCCTGGCCGAAAGCGCAGCATGTGAAAGGTATAGATAAAAGTTATCGTTGCAGTCAGTACTGTGTAGTTACTAGTAGCTGGATTTAAGCTCGAAATGAGACACTGTTGGTGAAACTTCATCATGAGAACGTCACAAGCTGATCACGCTCCATGATATGACTAGTATTATGTTGCTTCTAGTAGGCTAAGCGCAAGCCGAAACATCAACATGTGAAAGTCGTAGAATTTTGCGATCAAATTGTGGCTAGTACTGTGATGTTACTAGTAACCTTGTGTTACGTCATATGGCCAAGAGAGCATTTGAAGGCGAAACTTCTGCATGGGGAAGCTGCATCATGAACAAAAGTTTATATCGAGTATTATGTTGACGTTAGTAGGCCCTGGCCGAAAGCGCAGCATGTGAAAGGTATAGATAAAAGTTAGCGTTGCAGTCAGTACTGTGTAGTTACTAGTAGCTGGATTTAAGCTCGAAATGAGACACTGTTGGTGAAACTTCATCATGAGAACGTCACAAGCTGATCACGCTCTATGATATGACTAGTATTATGTTGCTTCTAGTAGGCTAAGCGCAAGCCGAAACATCAACATGTGAAAGTCGTAGAATTTTGCAATCAAACTGTGGCTAGTACTGTGATGTTACTAGTAACCTTTTCTTACGTCATATGGCCAAGAGAGCATTTGAAGGCGAAACTTCTGCATGGGGAAGCTGCATCATGAACAAAAGTTTATATCGAGTATTATGTTGACGTTAGTAGGCCCTGGCCGAAAGCGCAGCATGTGAAAGGTATAGATAAAAGTTATCGTTGCAGTCAGTACTGTGTAGTTACTAGTAGCTGGATTTAAGCTCGAAGTGAGACACTGTTGGTGAAACTTCATCATGAGAACGTCACAAGCTGATCACGCTCTATGATATGACTAGTATTATGTTGCTTATAGTAGGCTAAGCGCAAGCCGAAACATCAACATGTGAAAGTCGTAGAATTTTGCGATCAAACTGTGGCTAGTACTTTGATGATGCTTGTAGCCAACCGAATTGGTTGAAAAGCCCAATAAGTAAGCTAACTTGGGAGAGCTTGTTGGAAACCAAATGCTACTAGATTGGTCCAAATACATCCTTCAACAGGGGATCACTTGGCTCGCTTTACGAAGAGGAGCACAGCTATATGTGTTAATTCGGTATGAATCGCAAGATTTGTTTACCGACCTCTCTAACGCAAAAGGCGGTCTCGGCTTCGGCTGTTGACTGCGTCCGATTCAGGGTTATATAACTCTCGATTGAACACATTGATGTTCTATTGTTGGTGCTTCCAATAAAATTGGAACACTTAAAGCAGAAACCGATTCAAATAATAGCATTCTGATCAATGATTGCATTCCTTGATCAAGAACTGCTGGAGTCATTGTGATGGCGAATTTTCTTCATAAGAAAATTGCAAAGAGACGGAACTTAATGAGACTAGTATTATGTTGTTTCTAGTAAGCGGAAGCTGAAACAGCAACATGTGAAAATCAAGTTTTGTTCAATGATCTCGAGGCGATAAGTACTATGAAGCAACTAGTAGCCTAAGCATGACTCAGATTTGAGACAGTCAAAAAGACTGGCGAAACTTCTTCACATGAAAGTTACATAGAGAACTACAAATGTATACAGCGAGTATTATGTTGTTTCTAGTAGGCGAAAGCTGAAACATCAACATGTGAAAGTTGTCTGCAAACTGTAGAACGATATGTGATTAGTACTGTGCTGTTACTAGTAGCCAGTCTGACTGTAGAAGCCAAGACAAAGGGAAACTAATGCATCTGAAAAGGACAAGTTATGGAAAGGTATGCACGATAAGTATTATGTTGTTTTCTAGTAAGCGGCAGCTGAAACATCAACATGTGAACGTCGTTGTGTACAGTAACCTAGAACTATATAGTCCTTAGTAACGTGCATTTACTAGTACCTGTAATTGGTATTCAGACTCAGGCAGTTTGGAATAGTTTGGCAAAGATGCACCAGAGAAAACTGGGATTTGATACAGAAATTGTTGAATACAAGTATTATGCTGCTTCTAGTAGGTTGAATCCGAAACATCAGCATGTGAAAATTGAAAACATTTCTGGTTCGAATTGTCACAAGTATTTGGTGATCTGAGTAGCCAAACTCACTACAACGCCAATTGAAGGCAAAAATTCTCAACGGGAAAAGCTATTCTCATTGAATGAGCTAACAAGACGAGTATTATGTTGCTTCTAGTAGGCGAAAGCCAAAACATCAACATGTGAAAGTCTTGCTGAACAAATTTAATGTTGTTGAGCTCAGTACCGTGTGAATTAGTAGCCATAATTGGCGAGCGAAAATTGAACTGGCGAAACTTCGTCTTTGGAAAATTGCAGATGCCGAGCACTTATTTTGCAACGAGTATTATGTTGACTGTAGTAAGCGAAAGCCGAAACAGCAACATGTGAAAGCTGTTGAAATTTGTGGTCATTTTGCAATAAGTACAAGGAGTGTAACTAGTAGCCAGGTCAAAATTTGGGATAAGAATGAGCAAAAATTCTGCATGAGAACAGTTGAAATTATGAAACTAAATTACAAAGACTAGTATTATGTTGTTTCGAGTACGCGAAAGCGGAAACATCAACATGTGAACGTTTGTAACGAAGTTTCGTTAATTTTCAGCCTAGTACTGAGCAAGAACGAGTAGCCTCATCTCCAATCCCACGCAAAATGTAGTGAAATATGTGAGTGAACCTTATTCACGGTGAGGGTTTCCCGAGGTCTGTATTGCAGCGAGTATTATGTTGCTTCTAGTAAGCGAAAGCTGAAACAACAACATTTGAAAGTTGGAATTAATGACTGAATGGAAACTTCGACCTGTGTTTGATAGTAGTAGCGAACAAAACTGCTGAATCGGTTTCTGTCTCATATTGGTCAGTGAACCAATTAAGAGACAATCAACTACATAACCTGAATTGGGCGAGAGAACCCCCTTAACTTAAGCATATCAGTAAGGGGAGGAAAAGAAATCAACTGAGAATCCCTTAGTAATGGCGAATGAACAGGGAAAAGCTCATCGGGAAGAGAAATGGCAACATTTCTCGGTGTCCGGTATGGTTTGATGCTAGACTGGTGAATTTGTCCTGATGTCTACTGGAAAGTAGCATCAAAGAAGGTGAAAATCCTGTAAAGGTCATTTTCGATACCAGTCATAATGGCTCATTCCTATGAGTAGAGTTGTTTGAAAGTGCAACTCGAAGCTGGAGATATGTCTCTCCAAAAGCTAATTATAAAGCGAGACCGATAGTAAACAAGTACCGTGAGGGAAAGTTGAAAAGCACTCTGAAGAGAGAGTGAAAAGTACGTGAAACTGTTGAAGGGGAACTGGAGTGAGCGTTACCATACTCAATGCCTTGATATTATATTCTCGGCTACCGAGTAGTGTAGTTGTCGTCTTTTGGCAAATCTTGTTAATGAATCGAGCAGAAGTTTTCCTCGGAATTCTTCTTGTTGATTCTAAACAAAATGAGATAAATTGATCTTGATTGCCTGTCTGACCTCAACTTCCTATTCAATGCTCTCTACAGCCCGTCTTGAAACACGGACCAAGGAGTGTGAGTTGCTTGCAAGTGTTGTCGCTCATTGAAAGCGCACACGCGAAATGAAAGTGAACAGTGTAATTTTTATGAATTGCACTACTTTGTGTGGTGAGGGCGCCGATTCGGTGTCCCGCAACCACGGACGGTTTTGCTCTTATTGCATGACTGATCCAGAGCAAGTAGCACACGACCCGAAAGATGGTGATCTATGCTTGGGCAGGGCGAAGCCACGGGAAACCATGGTGGAAGCCCGAAGCGGTTCTGACGTGCAAATCGATCGTCTGACCTGAGCATAGGGGCGAAAGACTAATCGAACCATCTAGTAGCTGGTTTCCTCCGAAGTTTCCCTCAGGATAGCAAAAGCTTGAGCAAGATTGAAAAATCTTCGCAAAGCAATTTCATCGGTTAAAGCGAATGATTAGAGGAATGGGGGAAAATTTTTTCCTTCACCTATTCTCAAACTATAAATCGGTGAGATGTCCTTGTGACTTAATTGCACTTGGACTATGAATGCAAGCTTTTTGTGGGCCGCTTTTGGTAAGCAGAACCGGCGATGTGGGATGAACCAAAAGTTGGGTTAAGGCGCCTAACTACTTGCTCATGAG
>NW_027451681.1:0-1000 GCF_964194025.1 Convolutriloba macropyga
ATACTGTAAGTGCTGAAGCAGTTTGAAGGATAATCAATAAACTGTTTTTCTTGACATAAGCAGTTTTTTTCTGACAAATTGTCAACATGTGGCCAATATGTTCGGCCCACTAAAAATTCCATAAAAACATAAGGTTTTCACTTAGTAAGATAAAGAATTTTTTGTAACAAATTAAGAGGCGATGGGTTATGATTTTCGCCGCTTTTTGAGGTGGAAAGAAATCAATCACCGCGCGGTTCACCGCATTACTTAAACAATTTTTTTGCTAAATTGACAACACTCCATATTAAAGTTCACTCTCGGTTTTTTGATAGATAAAATGTTAAAAATGCGGCGATTTGGGTAACAAAAATATTAATCGTTACCAAGAAAGTGGCAAAAAAAGTTAACGCTTAAAAAATGCGAAAAAGTTGCCACTGATAAGTTCGAATACAATATATTTTTTATTGAGGCGTAAACGACAGGTAGAGCAGTGGAACTAGAAGAAACTGATAGCCATGAGAGGAGGATATGAAGCTGAGTGAAGGACAGAATTTAAAAAAAAATGCGTTGATTGCTGTGAAAAAGTCAATTTATCGCTAAAATTTTTTGCAATTCTTGCATGCAAATTATGCAAATAATCACTGCTAAGTTTGACGCATTCACCGCTGAAATATACGACTTTCAGAAGCCAAAGTATTCTTTTTCCTCTAAATTCACCACACTTACATTATTTTTCGTTGAAACCAAGACCTGGGGGCGAAATCAATCTGATTTTTCGTAGACTACAAATAATTCATCTAAAACACTCCATTATCCATTCTCCTACCAGTCAAATGTTGCATAAGAATAATTCTGACTTTGTGATAAATAGAAAAAGAAGAACATTGTTAATTTCTTCTGATACACATAAGAATAAAATGCAAAAGGTAAAAGAGGCAATGTAAAGTTAAGATTATAACATTATGTAAAATTATAAAATCATTAAATTGCTTAACTAAAAATTTGACCTTACATAAGT
>NW_027451682.1:0-11083 GCF_964194025.1 Convolutriloba macropyga
GTGTATATATGTATTTATATATATATATATATATATATTTATATATATATAATAATATATATATATATATATATAGTTTGAATTAAAGGGTTGTTCCAAAAAATTTGGACACATTTTTCAATAAGAGTTTCGATTTAGCAGTATCTCTTATTCATTTTGATATATTAAAATGTCTAGATTGGTGTTGTATTCTCATTGTCCTAGTCAAATATTCAAATTTTCTTATTTTTTGGCTTCATTTGCTATGGCCTCACCTGTGCTCAAAACGAACTAAAAAAATAATAAACGAAATACTGGGTCAATTATTTAGAAAAAGAGAAAAGAAAAACGTTAAAAATACTGTTGTAATTAGTTTTAAGTATATAAGGTTTGAATTATCTTCGCATCTGGAAATTTTTCTAAACGTTGTTCGTTGTTCATATATTTGAATTGTGCTATGTTATTGTTCCAAGATACTCAAGCTATTTACTACATATCAAAAATTTGGTTTCAGAATATTTGTATTTTGATTTAAATATGATAAAAAGTTCAGAAAATTAGATCAGAAACTTTTTTCTTGAATAAAGTCATGCATTTAAAAAATCATGCATTTAAATAAATAAATAATGAAAACATTATCAGACACAAACTTAAGTGTTTTTAGTGTTTTCAAACACTTTGAGCGTTTTTAGTTTTTAGCAGATTGAAATAGCAGGACAATTGATTTTTTTGCCAAATTTTAGACTCCATCTTTTCCCGGAGAAAGCAAAAATAATAAAATGGTTTATTAAGGACAGATTCGGTTTTGCAAGAGTTTGCGACGTTATCCTTTTTGTATCTCTTGCGAAAAGATAATGATTGACCATAATTGTCCTAAAAGATAAGAAAAACCTTCAGGACGGAACAGCATATGAGTACTTACCCTGGTTCTTCAGTCTCAACAACAATGGAACTATGAGTTTCTTAAATAAAAAGTACCCTGCATAGAATCAGTGAAAATCATCACTTGAAAGGTTCTCAAAGTACGTCTCTCTTCAAGGAAGCAGAACTCTAGGGTAGTTTTTTGAAGCTAGCTATGAGTTCTTGGCGCTCAAAAATAGAGTCTCTCTCTCTCTCATCTATCCTTAAGGCTGCAAAAGAGTACGTCTCGGGTCCCCCTCAAGTGTTGCAAAGGACCGAATTGGTACTCTAACCAAAAAATTCAAAACTCACCAGTAGTTAACTCGCCAATATTAGGTAACTCAAAAGTTTTTTTTTCATTCAATACTTGTTTCACAAAACGACATCAAAACAAAAATTACGACAGGAGACATATTTCTGCAAAAGATAGTTTTTCGTTATAACCCAATATTATGCATACGTACATTTTGCCTTATAAGGGTTGGAACAATTATGTGCATTTAACGCTAAAAATCTGCTCATTTTCCCCAGATTTGGTTATTCGAACTTTCAACTTACAGTCGCCAAACTTTGCATAGTCAAAACATAAACGCGCAGTTTCTGTGGTAGTTCGCGCTATTTTGAGCCGTAACCACGTTTTTGTCTGGATTGTCTAATCGTGGCTAAGTTTTGTCTGGATCAGTATTTCCACCACCCTAGACGAACTTAGACGCTTATCTTGAATGATCTTGCAGGATTCCTGCAAAGGACGCTTATCTTGCAAGATGCATGATCCGGACGCTTGCCATGCAAGAACCTAACAAGATCTTGCAAGATAGACATCAATCATTGTTAGAGAGAAAAGTGCAATATAGGCCAAAAATGATATTCTCTTATGAGTTCAGTCCATTCAATGGAGGTCTCGGTTCAAAATTTGACCTCACCCCGGCCAGTTTTATTTTGTTGTTAACTTATTTAGCGCTGAGGTTGTTCGGGAGCTCACTTTGGTACCCAGGCACACCATAACAAGGAACAGTTACGAATCCCTGAGAATGAGATTTGTAAACAAAAATTGAGGATCTTACTAAATTAGGATCAAGATTTGTATGAAGTCAGCCACGGCCACAAATCCCATCAGCGCCTTACAAGATCGGTCCAGTCCGAGGTCAAAAATGGTGAATATGATGAAGTAGTTGAATGCCCCCGCCAGGTAAGCGACAACTGGAAATACCAGCCACCTCAAAATCTGATTGGTCAGTTCTAGCCAGTGATAGTCTCCTTCTATGTCCGACTGCTTTTCCAACTCATGACTCATTATTGCCGATTGAGTGCAAACCAGGAATGTTCCGATCAATATGGTCAAGATAATTGACCTCATCGCCTTCAAAACAATCTGTGAAATAAATATGGGAAAATATCAGAGATTGATGAAGAGTTGAACTTAAACAAAACATATGTGTAACGCCTTCACCGAATTCCTCCTATTTTATTTGATTTCAAGCAGCTGCCAGATAATTTTCCTGTGGGTAGCCGGATGGAGCGGGAGTGAGTATGATCCCTAGTCAAACCATAACAGACAATCATTACGTCGCCAATCCTACAAATTCAGCAGAGTCCGCGTTTGCAAACACGAGTGACGAAAATTTGTCACCCCTTCCCGCGTGGGAGAAATATGGTTAAATTTCAACGCAAATGGATAAGAATTAACCGATCGCGGATATCAGTGACAAATATTCCCAATGTTGAGTAAAATTGAAACGGTTTACCTCACTGTCAATTTTGTCCACGAAAGCCTATAAACCCTAACCTTAAAAAATGGGGAGTGAACAATGCTAACATTTACATGCAAATTTGCTTGCTCAATATGTAGGTTTTAAAGGGCTGTTTGCTCAACAATTCAGTCAATTGGTCGACGCGTAAAAACATGCAACAATAGAACAAAAAAAATCGATTTGTGACACACAAGCAGCTGCTATTGCATCAAACTCACTAATGATGGCTCTAAATCAAGTGAAGCAAAAACAGCAGAAAAACAAAATAAACAAAATTGAACTAAGAATAACTTTTTAAAAACCTAAACTTTTATGAATGAAACTTTCAGGTAGTTTTGCTTTATATTAACGAACATTAACTGACCTCATCTTTGGCTAAAAACAACCGAAAAAATAAAGGAACCTGAATTTTACCTTAACTTACCTTAAATAAATCTGATTTTTACAATAATCTTATCGCAACTTTAAAATAAATGGTAAAAACTCAAATAAAGTATTTAAAAAAACCTTGATACGATGCCACACTCAATTGTTTGCAAAATTAAGTTAATTTTTTTTTCCTTTTTACAACCAATTATTGAGTTTACATTAGTTCTGATAGAGTAAATTTGCTTGAATTTATAAGTGTGAGCTTCACAGTGGTTTTAGAGCCTGCTTTCTGTGTCAAGCTCATTAATTAACTTCTTGCTTTGAGACAAAAATTTGTTACGTTTAAATCTAAACCTGTTTTTAGGTGTGTAAAATGTAATTCAGAGTTAGAGTTGACGTAGCTATCGTGAAATTATTTGAAATTATCATGTTTCCTTAAAGCATATCGCAGAAAATTGACTGAGTTCTTGATCTTCACAACTGGTTCAATGGTTAACAACATCATTATTTTTATTTGATATAAAGAGCTTTCTGTTCATCAATTCCATCAATTGGACAGTGAGTAAACCTTATGCTAAACTACAGCAAAAACTTACCTAAGTTTCGTTTAATCAAGAAATTGCTATTGCCTGAAACTCACCAAAGCTGACTCTAAATAAAGTGAAGCAAAAACCGCTGAAAACGCATTACAGGAATAGTTTTGAAATAACACACATGGAAAAAATTTAAATTTAGCTGAAATATTGAGCTAAGTCAAAGTTTTCTCGGCATAAAAATAAACCTTTATTTTTCCTCATCTTTACCTGAGAAACACCTGAAAAAATAGAAGGCACAAATGAACTTTCCCATTATCTCACATCAAATTCATCGAATTTTTGGGGTTATTTATTTAAACATTACCATAGTTTTTTACCTTAAATTTTAAGGTAATCAATAAAAAATCAAAGAAATTTACTATAAAAATTACTTTAAAATGTTGCAAAAAAGTTAATGCCAGTTTACCTAAGCAACGTCTTTTAACTTATCAAATTTAGATAAAGCTAAAGTCATTACGTAAATATCAGCCGTGTCCGCATTTTTGAACATGAGAGACGACGTTTTTTCACCACTTCTCGCGTGGAAGAATATGGTTAAATTTCAAAAGGATAAAAGTTAATCGATCGCGGATATCAGTTAAGAATTTTCCCAATTTTGAGTAAATTTGGTATGGCTTACCTCACTGTCACTAATATAGGTTTGCCAAAGTATTGATTGATAAAAATATACAAACATTTGCCTAATAGTGCTTTAATTTTTCCAAAAATTTGAAAAGTGATTGCAAATTTTTGCATTAATTTACAAAATTTAGCAAATTCGTGAATTATTTAATGAATAGTGCATAAATTTGCAGATTAATGTAAAATTAAATCTATTATTGACAAATATTTGTAAAGAATATATTAGCGTTGGAATAGGGAAGTAAACAGTTAACTGGACGTGGTGGAGAGCTGTGGAGGGGTAAAATGAAGTAAGAGCAAGGGTCGAGTGGTAATTTGGTTGGGGTAAAATAAGCAAATGAGGTAAAATTGAGGGTTTAACTTAGGAAAAATAGAAAATTAGAAAATCGCCGAATATATCTAGAAATCTTGTTTTGTTTTCTTTCATTATATATGTGAACTTTTGTGGTGACGAAACCTACCTGCTTTTTGCCCATCACAATTTGATGATCATTGTAAGATTATAATGCGAGCACGATTATTATGTCAACGCACGTCTGTGATACCAGAATGGGGTAATTAATGTAAGCCAAATTCCGCAATTTATATATCACTCATATGGTTTTCAAGATATTTTAGTTACAATTCAAATAAAATAAGGTGTCTGCTGATCTGTTTCCTCAGTGCAAAAGTAGAAACATTTTATATATTTAAAAAAGGTGTTTCAACTTCCGAAATTTTGCAGTTAATGAGAATAAACTCAAATTTAAAAGAAAGTTGAACGCAATTTAAAATTGAAAATATTTGCTAATGAGGTCCGAGATGAAATACCCTTGAGGTGATTGGACTTGCATCACTTAAGTTTTCTCTGATTACTAATGGCGAAGGAATAAATAAAAATATTGCTTCATTACTTCGAAGCAATTTGGAAACAATTTTGTACATTGTGGGTTATTTTGAACCAGTTTCTGACTGCCCGAAAGCTTAAATCAAAAACAAAAAACTGCCGAAGAGAAAAGCGGCTACTGTTTGGCTAAGATTTGATCATGCCTGCCATAAAACTTTACAATTTTCTAATTTAATCGAATTTAATCGATTTTTAATTGAATTTTAATTGAGTTTAATTGAATTTTTGCAGAGCTACAGTCCGTTCTCGGTTTTTCTTTTTTGCTGCATTCAATTTTAATGGTTTATTTTTTGTTGAAATTAATTTGTTTTAATTAATTTCAGTGCTACAAATTTGACTAAATTTTGTTGCAGATATGGTCGACGTTCATACTTATAATCCAAGTTAACGACCCAGACTCAAGCCACCTCTGATAAGATTATCTTCAGACTTCGATCTTTGCTTACACCGTAATGATTTCTGTTCAGACTTTCGTGCAACTTATTTTCTGTGTGAATTTTGTGCGACCGTAATCAGACATAGCCAGACCCAAAAAGCCACTGATCAGACCTTAGAGCGACGCTTTCTTGTGGACTTTTGTGCAACCAAAAGTTTTTACTCAACTCTAACGCGACCAATTTCTTAGCGCGACCATTGCCAACCAGAGCCAGACGCAAGAGGCCTCTGATCATACCATAATGCAACAATTTTTTTATATGACTTCTGTGCGACCAAAATTTTTTAAGCAATTTTTGAGCGCCAAATAGAATCTCAATGCCAACAGTGTCACTATAATGAGTAGAATATAAAAGTCAAGGAAAATAGAATTCGAATTTAGAACGAATTTTTATTGTTTTTTATAAACTTGGCTCATTTCGTAGTTTTCAGAATATTATTTGATAACGATTTTGATAACGTGAAATGGTATTTATGAACATTGGCAAGCATTAATAACTTGAACTACACTTACAAGATATTGTAATACGACGTTAAGTCTTGCAAAAATCGTTAAAGATATCACGTTTGTCTATTAACATCCAATTATTCTGTAACAATGGGGAAAAAACTACCGCTCTTGTAGGTTTTTACAAAGCTCTTTGATATTTTGCCTTAATAAGCAAGATTTTACAAAATAGTTATCCGAAATTACACGAAATAAAGATTCAGATGCAAAAAAGTACAAGAGGAATACTACTTTAAAATCATCACAAGATCTCACAAATTGGGCGTGTAAAATGACCTGATGTACATAAACAAGACTTAAAGAAAGTTCTAATCAAAGTCTGCAAATTTCAGGCGTATTTCTGGTCAAAGATTATTCAAGAAGCACTCGTAATTGATGCAGATTTTTCTTTCTCCGAAATGCAAAAAGAGCCAACGGTAACATCAATTTTATCTTTGAAAAAGTAAACAAAGCAGAATGGGCGCTTCATATCCCAATTTACTCACTCCTACAAGCCAAAATTTCTATTTTCGAATATTTGCGATTCACAACTTCTTAAAGTAAAAACAATGAAATGTTCTTAGAAATATTGAGAAAAGTTTACGTGACAACAATATTAAAAAAAACAATCTACAAGATAAAACAAACTAGCAGCCCGCTTCTCTCCAGAGTCCATTTTTAAATTTTCAAAAAATGGATGCAGGAGCAATCAGAACATTTGATTTTCGAGAAAAAAATATTTTGTTTCCAATAGGCTTTCAGGAAAACAAAGTCCACTCAATAAGCATTTCTCAGTTTGACAAAAATGAGCGCAAAAAATTAGTACAACAAACCATATTCTATTTTCTTGTTAACTGAGCAGAAGTTTTAATTACACTACTGATAGTATGGCTCATCTGATGACTCAATAGAGTCTTTGGCAACATATTTTTGAAAAAACGCAGCGAGCTAGAAAAGTTATATATGATAATTAAAAAAACAAAAACAACGAACCATGGTTTAATGAAGAAACGGTGCATGGCTCTCTTAGTTTTCTGTTTACAACAATGATAGAGAAGAAAAAACAAAAAATTACTTGGTAATAGATCAGTTTGTAACTGTTACTTGTATAATAATGCTAAGAAACAATTTCAATACGGAAAAAATTGTGTATTTTAAAAAAAGTCATGAATTTCATTATCAAAAAAGCGGTGAAAAAACAGAGTTACTACACGTCACAAATGAGACAACAAATGACCGATAACAAGATTTGATTGAAATAATCAGTCTGAAACAAGTTTTTAAATATCTATTTGTTTACATTAGCAACAATTTGCTTTTAAGACGAAAGTTAAAGACATAGGTTATGTTTTCATGCTTTCTGCTTTAGTTGAACATTACATCAAAAACTCCAGAATTAGATAGTTGAAGAATAAAAGTCGTGTCATAAAACGTAGTTCAATTGGAGATTTGCTTCACATCAGCAAAAAATGGACCAGGCAAACTACATGCTCGACAAAACAACTTAATTTTTTTAAAAACCAACTTGAACTTGTCACTCTGGATTTTAAAAGATCATAATTGAGACATTTTGACAAAAAAAAACAATACAAGCAGCACGGTAGGACTCCAAAACTTTTTTGATCTGCAGGCTAGTAATCCGCTGTAACCCTCAATCGCTTCTATGAATAATTTATAGAATACTTACCACAAAAATCTGCAGATACAGGGAAAAAGTAAACTAAAAAACGCGAAAATCTATTGAAAAGTTTGATATTTGATTAGAAAAAACATTGAGTGGAACCGTTTTTTCACTTTTTGTTTATTTTAACTTCAAATTGGATGCCACAAATATTTAAATGATGATAAGTGTAATAACAATAAAACCATTTCCTCTTCGGGTAAATTTACTTAAACTGTACCACTAAAGCAGAATTTCAAACATTTTTAACTCCGAAAATGATTGAGATTGGTTTCCTGACAAAAATTTGATCAGACAATGTCTTGCACTAAAATCAAAAAAATCTCAAATCGGTAGTTTTTATCTTTCAGCTATATAACAGTTTTCGGCTACAGGAAATTGAATTCGTCTTACAAGACTTTTTCTGCAAACGTTATTATATGAAGTTGCAAATAACGCAAACCCTAGAATAAATGTATCCCAATTACTACTTTACTGCGTTTTTGGCCATTTTTTGCTGACTATAATGCGCAATAATGGAGCTTTATAGTCAGTTTCTTAAAAATGTGGTCAAAATTGCTCACCATCCAAATGTAGCAGAAACAGTGCTCATTCAAAAATAAAAATGCAGATAGAAGAACAATATGTTTTCCTAAATAATTATTTATAAAAGCTTTTTTTAATGCTCGCAGTTTGGCAGGTCTGGATCGAGTCTTTAGATTATCTTGACGAGCTTCTCCGAATCTGTGAGTGTATATCATTCATGCACTGGACAGATACCTATTGAGTTGAAAAACAATGAACCATGGTGTAATGAAGAAACGGTGCATGGCTCTCTTAGTTTTCTGTTTACAACAATGATAGAGAAGAAAAAACAAAAAAATTACTTGGTAATAGATCACTTTGTAACTGTTACTTGTATAATAATGCTAAGAAACAATTTCAATACGGAAAAAATTGTATACATTTTTTAAAAAAATCATGAACTTCATTATCAAACGCAGCGGTGAAAAAACAGAGTTACTACACGTCACAAACGAGACAACAAATGACCGGTAACAAGTTTTTGATTGAAAAATAATTAGTCTGAAACAAATTTTCAAATATCTATTTCTATACATTAGCAACAATTTGCTTTTAAGACGAAAGTTAAAGACATAGGTTATGTTTTCATGCTTTCTGCTTTAGTTGAACATTAAACCAAAAATTCCAGAATTAGGTAGTTGAAGAATAAAAGTCGTGTCATAAAACGTAGTTCAATTGGAGATTTGCTTCACATCAGCAAAAAATGGACCAGGCAAACTACATGCTCGACAAAACAACTTAAATTTTTTAAAAACCAACTTGAACTTGTCACTCATGATTTTAAAAGATCGTAATTGAGACATTTTGACAAAAAAAACAATACAAGCAGCACGGTAGGACTCCAAAACTATTTTGATCTGCAGGCTAGTAATCAGCTGTAACACTCAATCGCTTCTATGAATAATTTTTAGAATAACTTAACACACATATCTACAGGTATAGGGGAAAAGTAGCCTAAAAAACGCAAAAATCTATTGAAAAGTTTGATATTTGATCGGAAAAAACCATTGAGTGGAACCGTCTTTTCACTTTTTGTTTATTTTAACTTCAAATCGGATGCCACAAATATTTAAATGATGATAAGTGTAATAACAATAAAACCATTTCCTCTTCGTGTAAATTTACTTGAACTGTACTACTAAAACAGAATTTTAAATATTTTTAACTCCCAAAATGATTGAGATTGGTTTCTTGACAAAACTTAGATCAGACAATATCTTGCACTAAAATCAAAAAATTCTCAAATCGTCTAGTAGTTTTCATCTTTCAGCTATATACCGGCTTTTGGCTACAGGAAATTGAATTCGGCTTGCAAGACTTTTTCTGCAAACGTTATTATAAGAAGTTGCAAATAACGCAAACCGTAGAATAAATATATCCCAATTACTATTTTACTGCGTTTTTGGCCATTTTTTATATTGATTATAATGCACAATAATGGAGCTTTATAGTCAGTTTCTTAAAAATGTGGTCAAAATTGCTCACCATCCAAATGTAGCAGAAAGAGTGCTCATTCAAAAATAAAAATGCAGATAGAAGAACAACATGTTTTCCTAAACTAATTATTTATAAAAGCTTTTTTTACTGCTCGCAGTTTGGCAAGTCTGGATCGAGTCTTTAGATTATCTTGACGAGCTTCTCCGAATCTGTGAGTGTATATAATTCATGCACTGGACAGATACCTATTGAATTGTCTTCGATTGTACAAGAAGCGCCATTTCCTGAAACAAGTTCCTGACAAAAAATTCCTTATGTTTTGCACTTGCTGATTCTAAACTATGATTACAAAGGGATTAAATAAAGTTTTTGGTTCTAACGTTAATGGAAGCATGAACAAGAGTTCTATCGTTTTATGTTCAATTTGATAGGGCGCATTGGTTGTGACGTCACGACTGGTCACTACCTCATGAGTGCAAGGCAGTGAAAGATCGAGGGTGAGTGCAATGCGACATTGAAAAGTGCTTCTCAATGACTAACTAGCAAACACTAACCATAAATTTTTGGACAAATACAATATTGAAGATTAACAGCGTTATATAACGGAGAAAAGTTCTTTATCAGATTGAACATAGATTGTGCTACTAAATCAATCTGAACATAGTTTATCAGATTGATTCAGTAGCAACGAAATTATTTAAAACAAAAAAGCGCACTAAGATCAAAACTATTTTGTGCTAGATGAAAAGTGCTAATTGATATTGTGAACTCTGAGAGTAACTCATAAAAGAGAGCGTAGCTGTTTTCAAATTGGAATTTTCAAACAATTATCTGCTGAGGTGATGATGATTAACAGTGACACAAGATGGAATGTATCTATTGTGCGAGGGGTGGATAAAAGGACAGCTGGATGTAAGGACAAATAAAAATATCAAACGTTCAGTTTTTTTCACTCTGATAAAAACAAAACGTGTAGGTGGCAGCATTATTATAAGTCTAGTACTAAATAGTGGCTGTAAGAACTGTGTCGAAAG
Organism: Convolutriloba macropyga; assembly: GCF_964194025.1. Classification (NCBI taxonomy): domain Eukaryota; kingdom Metazoa; phylum Xenacoelomorpha; order Acoela; family Convolutidae; genus Convolutriloba; species Convolutriloba macropyga. The sequence continues at coordinate 10,741 of NW_027451682.1, forward strand.
CACTTGTGTGGTGAAGTATTATTATTGCTGAGAGAAACTGGTTACACATCATTAATCGGTTTAGAAACTATTTCTTTTTTAATTAGGGGAGCTTTATTAGCGTGATTTTATCAGTCCTCACTTCAAAGTGAAACTAGTGGAACGCAGAAGCAGAATAATTGTTTACCAACACAAGAAACAGATTATTAGAAACAAATAGTTGCCAAAAATTTCCGAAAATTGTATCTTTTGACAAAAAAAAACGATGGAAGAAGGGAGAAAACCTACGTTGTTTTTAACTTCAGTTAAGGTTGGCAAATTGGAGCAGAATATTACTGAGCGAATTTGCAAAAAAAGTTATAGG
>NW_027451683.1:0-22500 GCF_964194025.1 Convolutriloba macropyga
GCTTTAGCTAGCTTGAGTTAGCTTGAACTAGCTTGAGTTAGCTTGAGTTAGCTTGAGTTAGCTTGAGTTAGCTTGTCTTAGCTTTAGCTAGCTTGAGCTAGCTTGAACTAGCTTTAGCTACCTTGAGTTAGCTTGAGTTAGCTCGGGTTAGCTTGAGTTAGCTTGAGTTAGCTTGAGTTAGCTTGAGCTAGCTTGAGTTAGCTTGAGTTAGCTTGAGTTAGCTTTAGCTAGCTTGAGTTAGCTTGAACTAGCTTGAGTTAGCTTGAGCTAGCTTGAGTTAGCTTGAGTTAGCTTGAGTTAGCTTTAGCTAGCTTGAGTTAGCTTGAACTAGCTTGAGTTAGCTTGAGTTAGCTTGAGTTAGCTTGAGTTAGCTTGTCTTAGCTTTAGCTAGCTTGAGCTAGCTTGAACTAGCTTTAGCTACCTTGAGTTAGCTTGAGTTAGCTCGGGTTAGCTTGAGTTAGCTTGAGTTAGCTTGAGTTAGCTTTAGCTAGCTTGAGTTAGCTTGAGTTAGCTTGAGTTAGCTTGAACTAGCTTGAGTTAGCTTGAGTTAGCTTGAGTTAGCTTGAGTTTAGCTTGAGTTAGCTTGAGTTAGCTTGTCTTAGCTTTAGCTAGCTTGAGTTAGCTTGAACTAGCTTTAGCTACCTTGAGTTAGCTTGAGTTAGCTCGGGTTAGCTTGAGTTAGCTTGAGTTAGCTTGAGTTAGCTTTAGCTAGCTTGAGTTAGCTTGAGTTAGCTTGAGTTAGCTTGAGTTAGCTTGAATTAGCTTGAGTTAGCTTGAGTTAGCTTTAGCTAGCTTGGGTTAGCTTGAGCTAGCTTGAGTTAGCTCGGGTTAGCTTGAGTTAGCTTGAGTTAGCTTTAGCTAGCTTGAGTTAGCTTGAGTTAGCTTGAGTTAGCTTGAGTTAGCTTTAGCTAGCTTGAGTTAGCTTGAACTAGCTTGAGTTAGCTTGAGCTAGCTTGAGTTAGCTTGAGTTAGCTTGAGTTAGCTTTAGCTAGCTTGAGTTAGCTTGAACTAGCTTTAGTTAGCTTGAGTTAGCTTGAGTTAGCTTGAGTTAGCTTGAGTTAGCTTGTCTTAAGCTTTAGCTAGCTTGAGTTAGCTTGAACTAGCTTTAGCTACCTTGAGTTAGCTTGAGTTAGCTCGGGTTAGCTTGAGTTAGCTTGAGTTAGCTTGAGTTAGCTTTAGCTAGCTTGAGTTAGCTTGAGTTAGCTTGAGTTAGCTTGAGTTAGCTTGAGTTAGCTTGAGTTAGCTTGTCTTAGCTTTAGCTAGCTTGAGTTAGCTTGAACTAGCTTTAGCTACCTTGAGTTAGCTTGAGTTAGCTCGGGTTAGCTTGAGTTAGCTTGAGTTAGCTTGAGTTAGCTTTAGCTAGCTTGAGTTAGCTTGAGTTAGCTTGAGTTAGCTTGAGTTAGCTTGAATTAGCTTGAGTTAGCTTGAGTTAGCTTTAGCTAGCTTGGGTTAGCTTGAGCTAGCTTGAGTTAGCTCGGGTTAGCTTGAGTTAGCTTGAGTTAGCTTTAGCTAGCTTGAGTTAGCTTGAGTTAGCTTGAGTTAGCTTGAGTTAGCTTTAGCTAGCTTGAGTTAGCTTGAACTAGCTTGAGTTAGCTTGAGCTAGCTTGAGTTAGCTTGAGTTAGCTTGAGTTAGCTTTAGCTAGCTTGAGTTAGCTTGAACTAGCTTGAGTTAGCTTGAGTTAGCTTGAGTTAGCTTGAGTTAGCTTGAGTTAGCTTGTCTTAGCTTTAGCTAGCTTGAGTTAGCTTGAACTAGCTTTAGCTACCTTGAGTTAGCTTGAGTTAGCTCGGGTTAGCTTGAGTTAGCTTGAGTTAGCTTGAGTTAGCTTTAGCTAGCTTGAGTTAGCTTGAGTTAGCTTGAGTTAGCTTGAACTAGCTTGAGTTAGCTTGAGTTAGCTTGAGTTAGCTTGAGTTAGCTTGAGTTAGCTTGTCTTAGCTTTAGCTAGCTTGAGTTAGCTTGAACTAGCTTTAGCTACCTTCAGTTAGCTTGAGTTAGCTCGGGTTAGCTTGAGTTAGCTTGAGTTAGCTTGAGTTAGCTTTAGCTAGCTTGAGTTAGCTTGAGTTAGCTTGAGTTAGCTTGAGTTAGCTTGAATTAGCTTGAGTTAGCTTGAGTTAGCTTTAGCTAGCTTGGGTTAGCTTGAGCTAGCTTGAGTTAGCTCGGGTTAGCTTGAGTTAGCTTGAGTTAGCTTTAGCTAGCTTGAGTTAGCTTGAGTTAGCTTGAGTTAGCTTGAGTTAGCTTTAGCTAGCTTGAGTTAGCTTGAGCTAGCTGAGTTAGCTTGAGTTAGCTAGCTTGAGCTTGAGCTAGCTAGCTAGCTTGAGCTTGAGCTAGCTAGCTCGCTTGAGCTTGAGCTTGAGCTAGCTAGCTTGAGCTTGAGCTAGCTAGCTAGCTTGAGCTTGAGCTTGAGCTAGCTGGCTTGAGCTTGAGCTAGCTAGCTTGAGCTTGAGCTAGCTAGCTAGCTAGCTTGAGCTTGAGCTTGAGCTAGCTAGCTAGCTTGAGCTAGCTATCTAGCTTGAGCTTGAGCTAGCTAGCTAGCTTGAGCTTGAGCTTGAGCTTGAGCTAGCTGGCTTGAGCTTGAGCTAGCTAGCTTGAGCTTGAGCTAGCTAGCTAGCTTGAGCTTGAGCTTGAGCTAGCTGGCTTGAGCTTGAGCTAGCTAGCTTGAGCTTGAGCTAGCTAGCTAGCTTGAGCTTGAGCTTGAGCTAGCTAGCTAGCTAGCTTGAGCTTGAGCTTGAGCTTGAGCTAGCTAGCTTGAGCTTGAGCTAGCTAGCTAGCTTGAGCTTGAGCTTGAGCTAGCTAGCTTGAGCTTGAGCTTGAGCTAGCTAGCTTGAGCTTGAGCTTGAGCTAGCTAGCTTGAGCTTGAGCTTGAGCTAGCTAGCTTGAGCTTGAGCTTGAGCTAGCTAGCTAGCTAGCTTGAGCTTGAGCTAGCTAGCTTGAGCTTGAGCTAGCTAGCTAGCTTGAGATTGAGCTTGAGCTAGCTGGCTTGAGCTTGAGCTAGCTAGCTTGAGCTTGAGCTAGCTAGCTTGAGCTTGAGCTAGCTAGCTAGCTTGAACTTGAGCTAGCTAGCTAGCTTGAGCTTGAGCTTGAGCTAGCTAGCTAGCTTGAGCTTGAGCTTGAGCTAGCTGGCTTGAGCTTGAGCTAGCTAGCTTGAGCTTGAGCTAGCTAGCTTGAGCTTGAGCTAGCTAGCTAGCTTGAACTTGAGCTAGCTAGCTAGCTTGAGCTTGAGCTAGCTAGCTAGCTTGAGCTTGAGCTAGCTAGCTAGCTTGAGCTTGAGCTTGAGCTAGCTAGCTTGAGCTTGAGCTTGAGCTAGCTAGCTAGCTTGAGCTTGAGCTAGCTAGCTTGAGCTTGAGCTAGCTAGCTTGAGCTTGAGCTAGCTAGCTAGCTTGAGCTTGAGCTAGCTAGCTAGCTTGAACTTGAGCTAGCTAGCTAGCTTGAGCTTGAGCTAGCTAGCTAGCTTGAGCTAGCTAGCTAGCTTGAGCTTGAGCTTGAGCTAGCTAGCTTGAGCTTGAGCTAGCTAGCTAGCTTGAGCTTGAGCTAGCTAGCTAGCTTGAGCTTGAGCTAGCTAGCTAGCTTGAGCTTGAGCTTGAGCTAGCTAGCTTGAGCTTGAGCTTGAGCTAGCTAGCTAGCTTGAGCTTGAGCTAGCTAGCTTGAGCTTGAGCTAGCTAGCTTGAGCTTGAGCTAGCTAGCAAGCTTGTGCTTGAGCTAGCTAGCTAGCTTGAGCTTGAGCTTGAGCTAGCTAGCTTGAGCTTGAGCTAGCTAGCTTGAGCTTGAGCTAGCTAGCTTGAGCTTGAGCTAGCTAGCAAGCTTGTGCTTGAGCTAGCTAGCTAGCTTGAGCTTGAGCTTGAGCTAGCTGGCTTGAGCTTGAGCTAGCTAGCTTGAGCTTGAGCTAGCTAGCTTGAGCTTGACCTAGCTAGCTAGCTTGAACTTGAGCTAGCTAGCTAGCTTGAGCTTGAGCTAGCTAGCTAGCTTGAGCTTGAGCTAGCTAGCTAGCTTGAGCTTGAGCTTGAGCTAGCTAGCTTGAGCTTGAGCTTGAGCTAGCTAGCTAGCTTGAGCTTGAGCTAGCTAGCTTGAGCTTGAGCTAGCTAGCTTGAGCTTGAGCTAGCTAGCTAGCTTGAGCTTGAGCTAGCTAGCTAGCTTGAACTTGAGCTAGCTAGCTAGCTTGAGTTTGAGCTAGCTAGCTTGAGCTTGAGCTAGCTAGCTTGAGCTTGAGCTAGCTAGCTAGCTTGAACTTGAGCTAGCTAGCTAGCTTGAGCTTGAGCTAGCTAGCTAGCTTGAGCTTGAGCTAGCTAGCTAGCTTGAGCTTGAGCTTGAGCTAGCTAGCTTGAGCTTGAGCTTGAGCTAGCTAGCTAGCTTGAGCTTGAGCTAGCTAGCTTGAGCTTGAGCTAGCTAGCTTGAGCTTGAGCTAGCTAGCTAGCTTGAGCTTGAGCTAGCTAGCTAGCTTGAACTTGAGCTAGCTAGCTAGCTTGAGCTTGAGCTAGCTAGCTTGAGCTTGAGCTAGCTAGCTAGCTTGAGCTTGAGCTTGAGCTAGCTAGCTAGCTAGCTTGAGCTTGAGCTTGAGCTTGAGCTAGCTAGCTTGAGCTTGAGCTAGCTAGCTAGCTTGAGCTTGGGCTTGAGCTAGCTAGCTTGAGCTTGAGCTTGAGCTAGCTAGCTTGAGCTTGAGCTTGAGCTAGCTAGCTTGAGCTTGAGCTTGAGCTAGCTAGCTTGAGCTTGAGCTTGAGCTAGCTAGCTAGCTAGCTTGAGCTTGAGCTAGCTAGCTTGAGCTTGAGCTAGCTAGCTAGCTTGAGCTTGAGCTTGAGCTAGCTGGCTTGAGCTTGAGCTAGCTAGCTTGAGCTTGAGCTAGCTAGCTTGAGCTTGAGCTAGCTAGCTAGCTTGAACTTGAGCTAGCTAGCTAGCTTGAGCTTGAGCTTGAGCTTGAGCTAGCTAGCTAGCTTGAGCTTGAGCTTGAGCTAGCTGGCTTGAGCTTGAGCTAGCTAGCTTGAGCTTGAGCTAGCTAGCTTGAGCTTGAGCTAGCTAGCTAGCTTGAACTTGAGCTAGCTAGCTAGCTTGAGCTTGAGCTAGCTAGCTAGCTTGAGCTTGAGCTAGCTAGCTAGCTTGAGCTTGAGCTTGAGCTAGCTAGCTTGAGCTTGAGCTTGAGCTAGCTAGCTAGCTTGAGCTTGAGCTAGCTAGCTTGAGCTTGAGCTAGATAGCTTGAGCTTGAGCTAGCTAGCTAGCTTGAGCTTGAGCTAGCTAGCTAGCTTGAACTTGAGCTAGCTAGCTAGCTTGAGCTTGAGCTAGCTAGCTAGCTTGAGCTAGCTAGCTAGCTTGAGCTTGAGCTTGAGCTAGCTAGCTTGAGCTTGAGCTAGCTAGCTAGCTTGAGCTTGAGCTAGCTAGCTAGCTTGAGCTTGAGCTAGCTAGCTAGCTTGAGCTTGAGCTTGAGCTAGCTAGCTTGAGCTTGAGCTTGAGCTAGCTAGCTAGCTTGAGCTTGAGCTAGCTAGCTTGAGCTTGAGCTAGCTAGCTTGAGCTTGAGCTAGCTAGCAAGCTTGTGCTTGAGCTAGCTAGCTAGCTTGAGCTTGAGCTTGAGCTAGCTAGCTTGAGCTTGAGCTAGCTAGCTTGAGCTTGAGCTAGCTAGCTTGAGCTTGAGCTAGCTAGCAAGCTTGTGCTTGAGCTAGCTAGCTAGCTTGAGCTTGAGCTTGAGCTAGCTGGCTTGAGCTTGAGCTAGCTAGCTTGAGCTTGAGCTAGCTAGCTTGAGCTTGAGCTAGCTAGCTAGCTTGAACTTGAGCTAGCTAGCTAGCTTGAGCTTGAGCTAGCTAGCTAGCTTGAGCTTGAGCTAGCTAGCTAGCTTGAGCTTGAGCTTGAGCTAGCTAGCTTGAGCTTGAGCTTGAGCTAGCTAGCTAGCTTGAGCTTGAGCTAGCTAGCTTGAGCTTGAGCTAGCTAGCTTGAGCTTGAGCTAGCTAGCTAGCTTGAGCTTGAGCTAGCTAGCTAGCTTGAACTTGAGCTAGCTAGCTAGCTTGAGTTTGAGCTAGCTAGCTTGAGCTTGAGCTAGCTAGCTTGAGCTTGAGCTAGCTAGCTAGCTTGAACTTGAGCTAGCTAGCTAGCTTGAGCTTGAGCTAGCTAGCTAGCTTGAGCTTGAGCTAGCTAGCTAGCTTGAGCTTGAGCTTGAGCTAGCTAGCTTGAGCTTGAGCTTGAGCTAGCTAGCTAGCTTGAGCTTGAGCTAGCTAGCTTGAGCTTGAGCTAGCTAGCTTGAGCTTGAGCTAGCTAGCTAGCTTGAGCTTGAGCTAGCTAGCTAGCTTGAACTTGAGCTAGCTAGCTAGCTTGAGCTTGAGCTAGCTAGCTAGCTTGAGCTAGCTAGCTAGCTTGAGCTTGAGCTTGAGCTTGAGCTAGCTAGCTTGAGCTTGAGCTAGCTAGCTAGCTTGAGCTTGAGCTAGCTAGCTAGCTTGAGCTTGAGCTAGCTAGCTAGCTTGAGCTTGAGCTTGAGCTAGCTAGCTTGAGCTTGAGCTAGCTAGCTAGCTTGAGCTTGAGCTAGCTAGCTAGCTTGAGCTTGAGCTTGAGCTAGCTAGCTTGAGCTTGAGCTTGAGCTAGCTAGCTAGCTTGAGCTTGAGCTAGCTAGCTTGAGCTTGAGCTAGCTAGCTTGAGCTTGAGCTAGCTAGCTAGCTTGTGCTTGAGCTAGCTAGCTAGCTTGAGCTTGAGCTTGAGCTAGCTGGCTTGAGCTTGAGCTAGCTAGCTTGAGCTTGAGCTAGCTAGCTTGAGCTTGAGCTAGCTAGCTAGCTTGAACTTGAGCTAGCTAGCTAGCTTGAGCTTGAGCTAGCTAGCTAGCTTGAGCTTGAGCTAGCTAGCTAGCTTGAGCTTGAGCTTGAGCTAGCTAGCTTGAGCTTGAGCTTGAGCTAGCTAGCTAGCTTGAGCTTGAGCTAGCTAGCTTGAGCTTGAGCTAGCTAGCTTGAGCTTGAGCTAGCTAGCTAGCTTGAGCTTGAGCTAGCTAGCTAGCTTGAACTTGAGCTAGCTAGCTAGCTTGAGCTTGAGCTAGCTAGCTAGCTTGAGCTAGCTAGCTAGCTTGAGCTTGAGCTTGAGCTAGCTAGCTTGAGCTTGAGCTAGCTAGCTAGCTTGAGCTTGAGCTAGCTAGCTAGCTTGAGCTTGAGCCAGCTAGCTAGCTTGAGCTTGAGCTTGAGCTAGCTAGCTTGAGCTTGAGCTTGAGCTAGCTAGCTAGCTTGAGCTTGAGCTAGCTAGCTTGAGCTTGAGCTAGCTAGCTTGAGCTTGAGCTAGCTAGCAAGCTTGTGCTTGAGCTAGCTAGCTAGCTTGAGCTTGAGCTTGAGCTAGCTAGCTTGAGCTTGAGCTAGCTAGCTTGAGCTTGAGCTAGCTAGCTTGAGCTTGAGCTAGCTAGCAAGCTTGTGCTTGAGCTAGCTAGCTAGCTTGAGCTTGAGCTTGAGCTAGCTGGCTTGAGCTTGAGCTAGCTAGCTTGAGCTTGAGCTAGCTAGCTTGAGCTTGAGCTAGCTAGCTAGCTTGAACTTGAGCTAGCTAGCTAGCTTGAGCTTGAGCTAGCTAGCTAGCTTGAGCTTGAGCTAGCTAGCTAGCTTGAGCTTGAGCTTGAGCTAGCTAGCTTGAGCTTGAGCTTGAGCTAGCTAGCTAGCTGGAGCTTGAGCTAGCTAGCTTGAGCTTGAGCTAGCTAGCTTGAGCTTGAGCTAGCTAGCTAGCTTGAGCTTGAGCTAGCTAGCTAGCTTGAACTTGAGCTAGCTAGCTAGCTTGAGTTTGAGCTAGCTAGCTTGAGCTTGAGCTAGCTAGCTTGAGCTTGAGCTAGCTAGCTAGCTTGAACTTGAGCTAGCTAGCTAGCTTGAGCTTGAGCTAGCTAGCTAGCTTGAGCTTGAGCTAGCTAGCTAGCTTGAGCTTGAGCTTGAGCTAGCTAGCTTGAGCTTGAGCTTGAGCTAGCTAGCTAGCTTGAGCTTGAGCTAGCTAGCTTGAGCTTGAGCTAGCTAGCTTGAGCTTGAGCTAGCTAGCTAGCTTGAGCTTGAGCTAGCTAGCTAGCTTGAACTTGAGCTAGCTAGCTAGCTTGAGCTTGAGCTAGCTAGCTAGCTTGAGCTAGCTAGCTAGCTTGAGCTTGAGCTTGAGCTTGAGCTAGCTAGCTTGAGCTTGAGCTAGCTAGCTAGCTTGAGCTTGAGCTAGCTAGCCAGCTTGAGCTTGAGCTAGCTAGCTAGCTTGAGCTTGAGCTTGAGCTAGCTAGCTTGAGCTTGAGCTTGAGCTAGCTAGCTAGCTTGAGCTTGAGCTAGCTAGCTAGCTTGAGCTTGAGCTTGAGCTAGCTAGCTTGAGCTTGAGCTTGAGCTAGCTAGCTAGCTTGAGCTTGAGCTAGCTAGCTTGAGCTTGAGCTAGCTAGCTTGAGATTGAGCTAGCTAGCTAGCTTGTGCTTGAGCTAGCTAGCTAGCTTGAGCTTGAGCTTGAGCTAGCTGGCTTGAGCTTGAGCTAGCTAGCTTGAGCTTGAGCTAGCTAGCTTGAGCTTGAGCTAGCTAGCTAGCTTGAACTTGAGCTAGCTAGCTAGCTTGAGCTTGAGCTTGAGCTAGCTAGCTAGCTTGAGCTTGAGCTAGCTAGCTAGCTTGAGCTTGAGCTTGAGCTAGCTAGCTTGAGCTTGAGCTTGAGCTAGCTAGCTAGCTTGAGCTTGAGCTAGCTAGCTTGAGCTTGAGCTAGCTAGCTTGAGCTTGAGCTAGCTAGCTAGCTTGAGCTTGAGCTAGCTAGCTAGCTTGAACTTGAGCTAGCTAGCTAGCTTGAGCTTGAGCTAGCTAGCTAGCTTGAGCTAGCTAGCTAGCTTGAGCTTGAGCTTGAGCTTGAGCTAGCTAGCTTGAGCTTGAGCTAGCTAGCTAGCTTGAGCTTGAGCTAGCTAGCTAGCTTGAGCTTGAGCTAGCTAGCTAGCTTGAGCTTGAGCTTGAGCTAGCTAGCTTGAGCTTGAGCTTGAGCTAGCTAGCTAGCTTGAGCTTGAGCTAGCTAGCTTGAGCTTGAGCTAGCTAGCTTGAGCTTGAGCTAGCTAGCTAGCTTGAGCTTGAGCTAGCTAGCTAGCTTGAGCTTGAGCTAGCTGGCTTGAGCTTGAGCTAGATAGCTTGAGCTTGAGCTAGCTAGCTAGCTAGCTTGAGCTAGCTAGCTAGAGCTCGACCTATGAAAAGCTGCGCAAACACTTATTCTATAATAATTGCGAAAATTAAAAATTTCACAAGTGAAAAGCTGCATAAACAGTAATTCTATGTGTGGGGCATTATTAGGGGGAGGTGTCTTGTCAAAATATGGCTGGACTAAAGACCTCAACCCAGATAGGGTGGAAGGCCCTATGATCGGTCTGTTACTAATCGGTGACCGATAAAGACCTGACCAAGGCCTGTAGTAAGCTTGGTTAGGCATTACAGGAGATAACACTAAGACCGAGGGGTCTTAGAGAGCCCTCTAGCGGGGCGAATAGAGCTAGATCGAGCCTTGGGAAAGCTAGATCGAGCAGGACTGAAGCTAAAGGATAGACCGAGAGGTCTGTCTGGTCCTCCTAGAGAGGCCAAGAGAAAGTACGAGAAGCCAACTAAAGCTTGATCGGGCCTTCAGCAAGCACGACCGAGCTGTACCGGAGCTAACACTAAGACCGAGGGGTCTTAGAGAGCCCTCTAGCGGGGCGAATAGAGCTAGATCGAGCCTTGGGAAAGCTAGATCGAGCAGGACTGAAGCTAAACGATAGACCGAGAGGTCTGTCTGGTCCTCCTAGAGAGGCCAAGAGAAAAAACGAGAAGCTAACTAAAGCTTGATCGGGCCTTCAGCAAGCACGACCGAGCTGTACCGGAGCTAACACTAAGACCGAGGGGTCTTAGAGAGCCCTCTAGCGGGGCGAATAGAGCTTGATCAAGCCTTGGGCAAGCTAGATCGAGCAGGACTGAAGCTAAGCAAGAGACCGAGAGGTCTGTCTGGTCCTCCTAGAGAGGCCAAGAGAAAGTACGAGAAGCCAACTAAAGCTTGATCGGGCCTTCAGCAAGCACGACCGAGCTGTACCGGAGCTAACACTAAGACCGAGGGGTCTTAGAGAGCCCTCTAGCGGGGCGAATAGAGCTAGATCGAGCCTTGGGAAAGCTAGATCGAGCAGGACTGAAGCTAAACGATAGACCGAGAGGTCTGTCTGGTCCTCCTAGAGAGGCCAAGAGAAAGTACGAGAAGCTAACTAAAGCTTGATCGCGCCTTCAGCAAGCACGATTGAGCAAGACCGGAGCTAACACTAAGACCGAAGTGTCTTAGAGAGCCCTCTGGTGGGGCGAATAGAGCTAGATCGAGCCTTGGGAAAGCTAGATCGAGTAAGATTGAAGCTGAAAGAGTGTCAGAGGAGCAAATGAACCTCCAAAAAGTGAAAATCAAATTTTAGAAAAAACACAAGTTAAATACTGCATGGACAGTATTTCTATGTGTGGGGCATTATTAGGGGGAGGTGTCTTGTCAAAATATGGCTGGACTAAAGACCTCAACCCGGATAGGGTGGAAGGCCCCATGATCGGTCTGTTACTAATCGGTGACCGATAAAGACCTGACCAAGGCCTGTAGTAAGCTTGGTTAGGCATTACAGGAGTTAACACTAAGACCGAGGGGTCTTAGAGAGCCCTCTAGCGGGGCGAATAGAGCTAGATCGAGCCTTGGGAAAGCTAGATCGAGCAGGACTGAAGCTAAGCAAGAGACCGAAAGGTCTGTCTGGTCCTCCTAGAGAGGCCAAGAGAAAGTACGAGAAGCTAACTAAAGCTTGATCAGGCCTTCAGCAAGCACGACCGAGCTGTACCGGAGCTAACACTAAGACCGAGGGGTCTTAGAGAGCCCTCTAGCAGGGCGAATAGATCTAGATCGAGCCTTGGGAAAGCTAGATCGAGCAGGACTGAAGCTAAACGATAGACCGAGAGGTCTGTCTGGTCCTCCTAGAGAGGCCAAGAGAAAGTACGAGAAGCTAACTAAAGCTTGATCGGGCCTTCAGCAAGCACGACCGAGCTGTACCGGAGCTAACACTAAGACCGAGGGGTCTTAGAGAGCCCTCTAGCAGGGCGAATAGAGCTAGATCGAGCCTTGGGAAAGCTAGATCAAGCAGGACTGAAGCTAAACGATAGACCGAGAGGTCTGTCTGGTCCTCCTATAGAGGCCAAGAGAAAGTACGAGAATCTAACTAAAGCTTGATCGGGCCTTCAGCAAGCACGACCGAGCTGTACCGGAGCTAACACTAAGACCGAGGGGTCTTAGAGAGCCCTCTAGCAGGGCGAATAGAGCTAGATCGAGCCTTGGGAAAGCTAGATCGAGCAGGACTGAAGCTAAACGATAGACCGAGAGGTCTGTCTGGTCCTCCTAGAGAGGCCAAGAGGAAGTACGAGAAGCTAACTAAAGCTTGATCGCGCCTTCAGCAAGCACGATTGAGCAAGACCGGAGCTAACACTAAGACCGAAGTGTCTTAGAGAGCCCTCTAGTGGGGCGAATAGAGCTAGATCGAGCCTTGGGAAAGCTAGATCGAGTAAGATTGAAGCTGAAAGAGTGTCAGAGGAGCAAATGAACCTCCAAAAAGTGAAAATCAAATTTTAGAAAAAAACACAAGTTAAATACTGCATGGACAGTAATTCTATGTGTGGGGCATTATTAGGGAGAGGTGTCTTGTCAAAATATGGCTGGACTAAAGACCTCAACCCGGATAGGGTGGAAGGCCCTATGATTGGTCTGTTACTAATCGGTGACCGATAAAGACCTGACCAAGGCCTGTAGTAAGCTTGGTTAGGCATTACAGAAGATAACACTAAGACCGAGGGGTCTTAGAGAGCCCTCTAGCGGGGCGAATAGAGCTTGATCAAGCCTTGGGCAAGCTAGATCGAGCAGGACTGAAGCTAAACGATAGACCGAGAGGTCTGTCTGGTCCTCCTAGAGAGGCCAAGAGAAAGTACGAGAATCTAACTAAAGCTGGGTCGGGCCTTCAGCAAGCACGACCGAGCAGTACCGGAGCTAACACTAAGACCGAGGGGTCTTAGAGAGCCCTCTAGTGGGGCGAATAGAGCTAGATCGAGCCTTGGGAAAGCTAGATCGAGCAGGACTGAAGCTAAACGATAAACCGAAAGGTCTGACGGGTCCTCATAAGAGGCATGGAGAAAGATCTGATACTAAAGTACCTCTCGGAAGTAATAAAATATGCCTGATGAAGCCGGGTATGATGTTTGTTGTTTGATGGCATTCATCGATTAGGTCTGGTGGATTCCCCATTACTCCGAGTGGTACTAGTAGAGGCTCCTACAGGGGTGAGCAAAGCGAGATCAAGCCTTAGGCAAGCTAGATCGAGCAGAACTGAAGCTGAAAAGCAAAATAAATGACAGGTCTGTCCAAATCAATAAACTTGAAATCCAGTGTGGTCACCACGGGTCACGAGGTGAATTCCTAGCGATTGTCTGCTGAACGTATAGGAAGGCCCGAAACGAACGATAATTTCATTGCACAGTGGAGATACTATACGTTCAGGAGTAGCATACATCGGGTTTGATCTATGATCATGTCTGGTCTCCGAGGATCCACCGGGTTACCAACTGGCACCGCTGTACTGGGTGTAAAACTGGGCCACCTGAAGTCCCGGGTGTAAAACTAGGTGCCTCTGTGCCAAAGTAGCGGCTTGCGTAGTGCATTATGCCTCCGGCTTGCGAAATGGTTATAAGCAATAACAACAGGACGCCGCGGGGTGTTCACTTAAAGGAGTAACGTTCTCTCAAGGGAGGGGATCTAAAAATCTTGATAAAACATTTATTCTATGCAAAATTTGTGCGCAAATTTTGCAAAGTAAAAAGCTGCACTGTAGCAAATTCTATGTGTGTAGCATTATTAGGGAAGTGTTGTTTGATGGCACCTCTCTACTTGATGCACCAAAGAACTACCTTGATGGCTCATGACCGCTGGTAATCTGTCGTCGCTAGTAGTTCGGAACTGAGAACAAATATGTTCGCAAATTACAACAATTATACAGCATATTGCTGAATAAAGCAGAACCGAATAATACTCAGTGACTTTACACCAAGACTGACTAATGTCTGGATTGTATCGTCCTACTCGAGTAAGGCGAAGAAAAGCTAGAAAGATACGCTTTTCACAAAGCAGGCTTAATGCATGCAAACCAAGGAGGAAGGAGTGATGCCCCTCCTTATAATAAGCAGAACCAAATAAAGAACAGACAGCATCATCTGTACAGTGACCAAGAAGAGGTGAAACTTCTGTATGTGAAAAGGCAATTTGAGCGAGATTTATTAGCAGACTAGTATTATGTTGTTTCTAGTAGGCGAAAGCCGAAACATCAACATGTGAAAATCTGATATTAAATCCTCAATCATTTTCCCTAGTATTATACAGCTATGAGTAACCTTAATTGGACACGGCAATTATTGCTGACCGGTGAAACTTTCGCATGGGAAAGACACACACACTTCTTGACAAAGCAATAAGTATTATGCTGTTTCTAGTACGCGAAAGCAGAAACATCAGCATGTGAAAGTTGTGAAGTTGAAGAATTTTTGTGTTGAGTATGATGTTGTTACTAGTAACCATGTCGACAGCTGAGAACTGTTCTCTAACCAATAGAAGGTGAAACTTCTGTATGTGAAAAGGCAATTTGAGCGAGATTTCTTAGCAGACTAGTATTATGTTGTTTCTAGTAGGCGAAAGCCGAAACATCAACATGTGAAAATCTGATATTAAATCCTCAATCATTTTCCCTAGTATTATACAGCTACTAGTAGCCGTAATTGGTCAGGGAAACATTGTTGACCGGTGAAACTTCACATGGGAAAGACACACAAATTACTTGACAAAACAATAAGTATTATGCTGTTTCTAGTATGCGAAAGCAGAAACATCAGCATGTGAAAGTTGTGAAGTTGAAAAGTTTTTGTGTTGAGTACGGTGTTGTTACTAGTAACCATGTCGACAGCTGGAAAGCTGTTCTCTAACCAATAAAAGGTAAAACTTCTGTATCTGAAGAGGCGGCGTGATTGAGATTTTTAACAGACTAGTATTATGTTGTTTCTAGTAGGCGAGAGCCGAAACATCGACATGTGAACATCTGGTTTTTAAATCATGAGTCAATTCTCCCTAGTATGATACAGTTGTTAGCCGGTATTGGTAACAGTAGAACAGAGATTTGGAGGGCAAAACCTGCTCATGGGAAATGCTCACAGAGCGCTATCTACCAGTACACATAGTATTATGCTGTTTCTAGTACGCGCGAGCCGAAACATCAGCATGTGAAATGTGTAATCGTGGGTAACTCTAAGTGTGTAGAGTACTGTGTAGTAACTAGTAGCCATGCCAAAGCATGCATTGAAACTCTTCGTGATTTAAAAAGCTCAAAGCAAGATTGACGAGGCCGCAAGGCTATGTCTTTCTAAATTCGAACAAATCGAAAGATTGTTCAAAGTACAATTAAACTGATTGATCCTGTCAGTTGCCATATGCTTGTCTGAAAGACTAAGCCATGCATGTGCAAGCGAAGCTTGAAAAAGTGGAACCGCGAATGGCTCATTAAATCAGTTACTATCTATTAGTTGATTTGCAAGCTAAATGAATAACTGCGGTAACCCTGCAGCTAATGCATGCTGATTGTCCGACACTGTCGGAGACTTTTACAAGACTACCCGGGTGATTTGCTAAGTACAGACACATCCCGTGATGAGTCCTAGTAACTGAAAGATCCCAGATAGCTTCGGCTTGGGGACGGAACTTCCGAATTTCTGACCTATCAACCTATGATGGTAGTGTAACGGACTACCATGGTTGTGACGGGTAACGGGGAATCAGGGTTCGATTCCGGAGAGGGAGCCTTAGAAACGGCTACCACATCCAAGGAAGGCAGCAGGCACGCAAATTACCCACTCTCCGCACGAGGAGGTAGTGACTAGAAATAATGATATGAACCTTTATGGTTTGTAATCAGAATGGAATGGACTTAAAAGCTCCATTGATGAACGAGTAGAGGGCAAGTCTGGTGCCAGCAGCCGCGGTAATACCAGCCTCTACAAGCGTATGCAATAGTTGCTGCGTTTTAAAAAGCTCATAGTTGGATCTGTTTGAGTAGAACGGCAACATGGTCTTCAGTTAAATCTGTTGACTCGTTCCGCTCATCCTTCGCATCGAAGAAATAGTTTGCACTTAAATGTGACGAACTGTGGAAACGGTGTTTTCACCCTGAGAAAATTAGAGTGTTCAAAGCATCCTTTGGGATCGAATAATAAAGCATGGAATAATGGAGAATGACCCGCTACTCGATTGATGCCGGTTGGCTGAGTGCGGTAATGATTGAAAGGAACAGACGGGGGCATTTGTATTGCTACGTTAGAGGTGAAATTCTTGGATCGTGGCAAGACAAACTACTGCGAAAGCATTTGCCAAGAATGTTTTCATTAATCAAGAACGAAAGTCAGAGTATTGAAGAGGATTAGATACCCTCGTAATTCTGACCATAAACTATACCAACCTACAATTTGTCAAAGTCGATCTTGACTTGGCAAGAGATTAACCGGGAAACCAAAGTTTATTGGTTCCGGGGGAAGTATGGTTGCAAAATCGAAACTTAAAGGAATTGACGGAAGGGCACCACCAGGAGTGGAGCCTGCGGCTTAATTTGACTCAACACGGGAAAACTCACCCGGTCCAGACATCTTAAGGATTGACAGATTGAATATCTTTCATGATTATATGGGCGGTGGTGCATGGCCGTTCTTAGTTAGTGGAGTGATCTGTCTGGTTAATTCCGATAACGAACGAGATCTTCTCCATCTAAATAATGAAATTCACTATATGTGAATTCAAACACTTCTTAGAGGAACTATGCGGAATTAAATACCGCAGATGAAGTGAGGCTATAACAGGTCTGTGATGCCCTTAGATGTTCTGGACTGCACGCGCGCTACACTGTGTACTTTTAGATTGAGTACTCAGCCCTTGGTCCGAAATGGACTGGGCAATCAGAGAAAAGTACAGCGCTTCAAGGGGATCGTCTGTTGTAACTTGCAGACGTGAACCAGGAATTCCTGGTACTTATGAGTCAACAACTCATAGGGATTACGTCCCTGCCCTTTGTACACACCGCCCGTCGCTACTACTGATTGGATAGTTAAGCAAGAATTGCAAATTCCTACTGTTGGGACTTCGGTCTCCGGCAACGGGATGAAGCGGATCGAGCTTAATTGTCTAGAGGAAGTAAAAGTCGTAACAAGGTTTCCGTAGGGGAACCTGCGGAAGGATCAGTGATTGATTCCTTCGGGCATGGCTGCTGGTAGAGGCCATGTCTGTAGTGCGCATGACGCTCTGTCGCTAGAGATTGCTTGGCAACCAATCTCGAATTATGTATCGAGCTCAAAAACTACTTGTGTGGATACATAGTTCAGCAGTCATGGCAAGGGACTGCTTAAAGGGAGACTAGTTAGCAAAAGCAGCCTAGCAGAACTGCAGCTATCTAGATCTCAGAAGCTGGGTTATAGAAGCCCAGCTATAGACTTGTGAATGAGAAAGGCCTAAAAAGGTCCACAAGTCGCGTGGTTAGAACCGACACGCAAAAATCCCAGCGAGTGACAGAGCGTTGCGCTGTTCAGTGGGAAAGAGTTGAGCTACTCGGGGCGCCCACTGAACTTGCTCCGAGCCAAAGGCTCGAAAAAACACAGCTTAGCCTCAGATCCTTTACATAGAAGGCTAGCTAAAATAAACTTACCTTGGACGAGGGTAAAGTTTAGTCAGTTCTTAGGGGAGAGTAATCCACAGCTTCTCGCCCTCTGAACATTCTCCCAGATATGTAGGTCTGGGAGAGTCTCCTCCTGTTCTTCGGAATCTGGAGGTAGACAAAGACAGTACGATACGATCTTGCATCGGGATGACTAACCGATAATGATCATAATCTGACAATTTTTCCGGCTTGAGGCACCGGAGTCAGATTAAAGACACATACTGAACTAAAGGCGTATGTGCAAAGCTTGTCGGAGTGTAGAGAGTCAAGCTGAGTTGACTCGTCACGTGGTGATGACAACAGCCATGTGCAAAACACTCACAACTTTATCGTCTATGTGGAAAAGGTTGCTAACAGCGCTCTCTATGAGAGGCCCTCGCATATAACTATACGAGGAAAAGGCGATAGAGTTGTTTGAATGTGGGGCAGGTTCATCGACAAGCTAAGTTGATCACATTCTTGTTGTGGCATCCTACTAGAATTGGTCACGGTCTGCACCAACTCTCCCCAAGTTGGCCAGACTTAAAACTAGAAATAAGGTTTGCAGCTATGTGAACCTAGAAACTGTAAAGGAGTTGAAAGAACTTAAAGGAATTGAAAGAGGCCTTGAGGTATATCCTCTTGGTAAAGACCCACAAAAGCTCACAAAAGTGGCTTCGAAGGGCAAAACTGGTTCATCCAAAACAATTGGAGAGCTTAAAGCAGAACCAATTCGAATGAAACACTATTGGTGAAACTTCATCATGAGAACGTCACAAGCTGATCACGCTCTATGATATGACTAGTATTATGTTGCTTCTAGTAGGCTAAGCGCAAGCCGAAACATCAACATGTGAAAGTCGTAGAATTTTGCAATCAAACTGTGGCTAGTACTGTGATGTTACTAGTAACCTGGTGTTCCGTCATATGGCCAAGAGAGCATTTGAAGGCGAAACTTCTGCATGGGAAAGCTGCATCATGATCAAAATTTTATATCGAGTATTATGTTGACGTTAGTAGGCCTTGGCCGAAAACGCAGCATGTGAAAGGTATAGATAAAAGTTATTGTTGCAGTCAGTACTGTGTAGTTACTAGTAGCTGGATTTAAGCTCAAAATGAGACACTGTTGGTGAAACTTCATCATGAGAATGTCACAAGCTGATCAAGCTCTATGATATGACTAGTATTATGTTGCTTCTAGTAGGCTAAGCGCAAGCCGAAACATCAACATGTGAAAGTCGTAGAATTTTGCGATCAAATTGTGGCTAGTACTGTGATGTTACTAGTAACCTTGTGTTACGTCATATGGCCAAGAGAGCATTTGAAGGCGAAACTTCTGCATGGGGAAGCTGCATCATGAACAAAAGTTTATATCGAGTATTATGTTGACATTAGTAGGCCCTGGCCGAAAGCGCAGCATGTGAAAGGTATAGATAAAAGTTATCGTTGCAGTCAGTACTGTGTAGTTACTAGTAGCTGGATTTAAGCTCGAAATGAGACACTGTTGGTGAAACTTCATCATGAGAACGTCACAAGCTGATCACGCTCCATGATATGACTAGTATTATGTTGCTTCTAGTAGGCTAAGCGCAAGCCGAAACATCAACATGTGAAAGTCGTAGAATTTTGCGATCAAATTGTGGCTAGTACTGTGATGTTACTAGTAACCTTGTGTTACGTCATATGGCCAAGAGAGCATTTGAAGGCGAAACTTCTGCATGGGGAAGCTGCATCATGAACAAAAGTTTATATCGAGTATTATGTTGACGTTAGTAGGCCCTGGCCGAAAGCGCAGCATGTGAAAGGTATAGATAAAAGTTAGCGTTGCAGTCAGTACTGTGTAGTTACTAGTAGCTGGATTTAAGCTCGAAATGAGACACTGTTGGTGAAACTTCATCATGAGAACGTCACAAGCTGATCACGCTCTATGATATGACTAGTATTATGTTGCTTCTAGTAGGCTAAGCGCAAGCCGAAACATCAACATGTGAAAGTCGTAGAATTTTGCAATCAAACTGTGGCTAGTACTGTGATGTTACTAGTAACCTTTTCTTACGTCATATGGCCAAGAGAGCATTTGAAGGCGAAACTTCTGCATGGGGAAGCTGCATCATGAACAAAAGTTTATATCGAGTATTATGTTGACGTTAGTAGGCCCTGGCCGAAAGCGCAGCATGTGAAAGGTATAGATAAAAGTTATCGTTGCAGTCAGTACTGTGTAGTTACTAGTAGCTGGATTTAAGCTCGAAGTGAGACACTGTTGGTGAAACTTCATCATGAGAACGTCACAAGCTGATCACGCTCTATGATATGACTAGTATTATGTTGCTTATAGTAGGCTAAGCGCAAGCCGAAACATCAACATGTGAAAGTCGTAGAATTTTGCGATCAAATTGTGGCTAGTACTGTGATGTTACTAGTAACCTTGTGTTACGTCATATGGCCAAGAGAGCATTTGAAGGCGAAACTTCTGCATGGGGAAGCTGCATCATGAACAAAAGTTTATATCGAGTATTATGTTGACGTTAGTAGGCCCTGGCCGAAAGCGCAGCATGTGAAAGGTATAGATAAAAGTTAGCGTTGCAGTCAGTACTGTGTAGTTACTAGTAGCTGGATTTAAGCTCGAAATGAGACACTGTTGGTGAAACTTCATCATGAGAACGTCACAAGCTGATCACGCTCTATGATATGACTAGTATTATGTTGCTTCTAGTAGGCTAAGCGCAAGCCGAAACATCAACATGTGAAAGTCGTAGAATTTTGCAATCAAACTGTGGCTAGTACTGTGATGTTACTAGTAACCTTTTCTTACGTCATATGGCCAAGAGAGCATTTGAAGGCGAAACTTCTGCATGGGGAAGCTGCATCATGAACAAAAGTTTTATCGAGTATTATGTTGACGTTAGTAGGCCCTGGCCGAAAGCGCAGCATGTGAAAGGTATAGATAAAAGTTATCGTTGCAGTCAGTACTGTGTAGTTACTAGTAGCTGGATTTAAGCTCGAAGTGAGACACTGTTGGTGAAACTTCATCATGAGAACGTCACAAGCTGATCACGCTCTATGATATGACTAGTATTATGTTGCTTATAGTAGGCTAAGCGCAAGCCGAAACATCAACATGTGAAAGTCGTAGAATTTTGCGATCAAACTGTGGCTAGTACTTTGATGATGCTTGTAGCCAACCGAATTGGTTGAAAAGCCCAATAAGTAAGCTAACTTGGGAGAGCTTGTTGGAAACCAAATGCTACTAGATTGGTCCAAATACATCCTTCAACAGGGGATCACTTGGCTCGCTTTACGAAGAGGAGCACA
The DNA here is from genome assembly GCF_964194025.1 of Convolutriloba macropyga. Lineage (NCBI taxonomy): Eukaryota > Metazoa > Xenacoelomorpha > Acoela > Convolutidae > Convolutriloba > Convolutriloba macropyga. The sequence continues at coordinate 19,971 of NW_027451683.1, forward strand.
GCTATATGTGTTAATTCGGTATGAATCGCAAGATTTGTTTACCGACCTCTCTAACGCAAAAGGCGGTCTCGGCTTCGGCTGTTGACTGCGTCCGATTCAGGGTTATATAACTCTCGATTGAACACATTGATGTTCTATTGTTGGTGCTTCCAATAAAATTGGAACACTTAAAGCAGAACCGATTCAAATAATAGCATTCTGATCAATGATTGCATTCCTTGATCAAGAACTGCTGGAGTCATTGTGATGGCGAATTTTCTTCATAAGAAAATTGCAAAGAGACGGAACTTAATGAGACTAGTATTATGTTGTTTCTAGTAAGCGGAAGCTGAAACAGCAACATGTGAAAATCAAGTTTTGTTCAATGATCTCGAGGCGATAAGTACTATGAAGCAACTAGTAGCCTAAGCATGACTCAGATTTGAGACAGTCAAAAAGACTGGCGAAACTTCTTCACATGAAAGTTACATAGAGAACTACAAATGTATACAGCGAGTATTATGTTGTTTCTAGTAGGCGAAAGCTGAAACATCAACATGTGAAAGTTGTCTGCAAACTGTAGAACGATATGTGATTAGTACTGTGCTGTTACTAGTAGCCAGTCTGACTGTAGAAGCCAAGACAAAGGGAAACTAATGCATCTGAAAAGGACAAGTTATGGAAAGGTATGCACGATAAGTATTATGTTGTTTCTAGTAAGCGGCAGCTGAAACATCAACATGTGAACGTCGTTGTGTACAGTAACCTAGAACTATATAGTCCTTAGTAACGTGCATTTACTAGTACCTGTAATTGGTATTCAGACTCAGGCAGTTTGGAATAGTTTGGCAAAGATGCACCAGAGAAAACTGGGATTTGATACAGAAATTGTTGAATACAAGTATTATGCTGCTTCTAGTAGGTTGAATCCGAAACATCAGCATGTGAAAATTGAAAACATTTCTGGTTCGAATTGTCACAAGTATTTGGTGATCTGAGTAGCCAAACTCACTACAACGCCAATTGAAGGCAAAAATTCTCAACGGGAAAAGCTATTCTCATTGAATGAGCTAACAAGACGAGTATTATGTTGCTTCTAGTAGGCGAAAGCCAAAACATCAACATGTGAAAGTCTTGCTGAACAAATTTAATGTTGTTGAGCTCAGTACCGTGTGAATTAGTAGCCATAATTGGCGAGCGAAAATTGAACTGGCGAAACTTCGTCTTTGGAAAATTGCAGATGCCGAGCACTTATTTTGCAACGAGTATTATGTTGACTGTAGTAAGCGAAAGCCGAAACAGCAACATGTGAAAGCTGTTGAAATTTGTGGTCATTTTGCAATAAGTACAAGGAGTGTAACTAGTAGCCAGGTCAAAATTTGGGATAAGAATGAGCAAAAATTCTGCATGAGAACAGTTGAAATTATGAAACTAAATTACAAAGACTAGTATTATGTTGTTTCGAGTACGCGAAAGCGGAAACATCAACATGTGAACGTTTGTAACGAAGTTTCGTTAATTTTCAGCCTAGTACTGAGCAAGAACGAGTAGCCTCATCTCCAATCCCACGCAAAATGTAGTGAAATATGTGAGTGAACCTTATTCACGGTGAGGGTTTCCCGAGGTCTGTATTGCAGCGAGTATTATGTTGCTTCTAGTAAGCGAAAGCTGAAACAACAACATTTGAAAGTTGGAATTAATGACTGAATGGAAACTTCGACCTGTGTTTGATAGTAGTAGCGAACAAAACTGCTGAATCGGTTTCTGTCTCATATTGGTCAGTGAACCAATTAAGAGACAATCAACTACATAACCTGAATTGGGCGAGAGAACCCCCTTAACTTAAGCATATCAGTAAGGGGAGGAAAAGAAATCAACTGAGAATCCCTTAGTAATGGCGAATGAACAGGGAAAAGCTCATCGGGAAGAGAAATGGCAACATTTCTCGGTGTCCGGTATGGTTTGATGCTAGACTGGTGAATTTGTCCTGATGTCTACTGGAAAGTAGCATCAAAGAAGGTGAAAATCCTGTAAAGGTCATTTTCGATACCAGTCATAATGGCTCATTCCTATGAGTAGAGTTGTTTGAAAGTGCAACTCGAAGCTGGAGATATGTCTCTCCAAAAGCTAATTATAAAGCGAGACCGATAGTAAACAAGTACCGTGAGGGAAAGTTGAAAAGCACTCTGAAGAGAGAGTGAAAAGTACGTGAAACTGTTGAAGGGGAACTGGAGTGAGCGTTACCATACTCAATGCCTTGATATTATATTCTCGGCTACCGAGTAGTGTAGTTGTCGTCTTTTGGCAAATCTTGTTAATGAATCGAGCAGAAGTTTTCCTCGGAATTCTTCTTGTTGATTCTAAACAAAATGAGATAAATTGATCTTGATTGCCTGTCTGACCTCAACTTCCTATTCAATGCTCTCTACAGCCCGTCTTGAAACACGGACCAAGGAGTGTGAGTTGCTTGCAAGTGTTGTCGCTCATTGAAAGCGCACACGCGAAATGAAAGTGAACAGTGTAATTTTTATGAATTGCACTACTTTGTGTG
>NW_027451683.1:27500-32463 GCF_964194025.1 Convolutriloba macropyga
CTAGAGCTAGCTTAAGTTAGCTTGGGTTAGCTTGAGTTAGCTTTAATTAGCTTTAATTAGCTTAAGCTAGCTTAAGTTAGCTTGGGTTAGCTTGAGTTAGCTTGAGCTAGCTTGAGTTAGCTTGAATTAGCTTGAGTTAGCTTGAATTAGCTTGAGTTAGCTTGAGTTAGCTTGAATTAGCTTGAGTTAGCTTGAGTTAGCTCGGGTTAGCTTGAGTTTGACTTCATTAACCCAAGTTAGCTTGGGTTAACTTCATTAAGTTAGCTTGAACTAGCTTGAGTTAGCTTGAGTTAGCTTGAGTTAGCTTGAGTTAGCTTGAGTTAGCTTGTCTTAGCTTTAGCTAGCTTGAGTTAGCTTGAACTAGCTTTAGCTACCTTGAGTTAGCTTGAGTTAGCTCGGGGTTAGCTTGAGTTAGCTTGAGTTAGCTTGAGTTAGCTTTAGCTAGCTTGAGTTAGCTTGAGTTAGCTTGAGTTAGCTTGAGTTAGCTTGAATTAGCTTGAGTTAGCTTGAGTTAGCTTTAGCTAGCTTGGGTTAGCTTGAGCTAGCTTGAGTTAGCTCGGGTTAGCTTGAGTTAGCTTGAGTTAGCTTTAGCTAGCTTGAGTTAGCTTGAGTTAGCTTGAGTTAGCTTGAGTTAGCTTTAGCTAGCTTGAGTTAGCTTGAACTAGCTTGAGTTAGCTTGAGCTAGCTTGAGTTAGCTTGAGTTAGCTTGAGTTAGCTTTAGCTAGCTTGAGTTAGCTTGAACTAGCTTTAGTTAGCTTGAGTTAGCTTGAGTTAGCTTGAGTTAGCTTGAGTTAGCTTGTCTTAGCTTTAGCTAGCTTGAGTTAGCTTGAACTAGCTTTAGCTACCTTGAGTTAGCTTGAGTTAGCTCGGGTTAGCTTGAGTTAGCTTGAGTTAGCTTGAGTTAGCTTTAGCTAGCTTGAGTTAGCTTGAGTTAGCTTGAGTTAGCTTGAACTAGCTTGAGTTAGCTTGAGTTAGCTTGAGTTAGCTTGAGTTAGCTTGAGTTAGCTTGAGTTAGCTTGTCTTAGCTTTAGCTAGCTTGAGTTAGCTTGAACTAGCTTTAGCTACCTTGAGTTAGCTTGAGTTAGCTCGGGTTAGCTTGAGTTAGCTTGAGTTAGCTTGAGTTAGCTTTAGCTAGCTTGAGTTAGCTTGAGTTAGCTTGAGTTAGCTTGAGTTAGCTTGAATTAGCTTGAGTTAGCTTGAGTTAGCTTTAGCTAGCTTGGGTTAGCTTGAGCTAGCTTGAGTTAGCTCGGGTTAGCTTGAGTTAGCTTGAGTTAGCTTTAGCTAGCTTGAGTTAGCTTGAGTTAGCTTGAGTTAGCTTGAGTTAGCTTTAGCTAGCTTGAGTTAGCTTGAACTAGCTTGAGTTAGCTTGAGCTAGCTTGAGTTAGCTTGAGTTAGCTTGAGTTAGCTTTAGCTAGCTTGAGTTAGCTTGAACTAGCTTGAGTTAGCTTGAGTTAGCTTGAGTTAGCTTGTCTTAGCTTTAGCTAGCTTGAGCTAGCTTGAACTAGCTTTAGCTACCTTGAGTTAGCTTGAGTTAGCTCGGGTTAGCTTGAGTTAGCTTGAGTTAGCTTGAGTTAGCTTTAGCTAGCTTGAGTTAGCTTGAGTTAGCTTGAGTTAGCTTGAACTAGCTTGAGTTAGCTTGAGTTAGCTTGAGTTAGCTTGAGTTAGCTTGAGTTAGCTTGTCTTAGCTTTAGCTAGCTTGAGTTAGCTTGAACTAGCTTTAGCTACCTTGAGTTAGCTTGAGTTAGCTCGGGTTAGCTTGAGTTAGCTTGAGTTAGCTTGAGTTAGCTTTAGCTAGCTTGAGTTAGCTTGAGTTAGCTTGAGTTAGCTTGAGTTAGCTTGAATTAGCTTGAGTTAGCTTGAGTTAGCTTTAGCTAGCTTGGGTTAGCTTGAGCTAGCTTGAGTTAGCTCGGGTTAGCTTGAGTTAGCTTGAGTTAGCTTTAGCTAGCTTGAGTTAGCTTGAGTTAGCTTGAGTTAGCTTGAGTTAGCTTTAGCTAGCTTGAGTTAGCTTGAACTAGCTTGAGTTAGCTTGAGCTAGCTTGAGTTAGCTTGAGTTAGCTTGAGTTAGCTTTAGCTAGCTTGAGTTAGCTTGAACTAGCTTGAGTTAGCTTGAGCTAGCTTGAGTTAGCTTGAGTTAGCTTGAGTTAGCTTTAGCTAGCTTGAGTTAGCTTGAACTAGCTTGAGTTAGCTTGAGTTAGCTTGAGTTAGCTTGAGTTAGCTTGTCTTAGCTTTAGCTAGCTTGAGCTAGCTTGAACTAGCTTTAGCTACCTTGAGTTAGCTTGAGTTAGCTCGGGTTAGCTTGAGTTAGCTTGAGTTAGCTTGAGTTAGCTTGAGCTAGCTTGAGTTAGCTTGAGTTAGCTTGAGTTAGCTTTAGCTAGCTTGAGTTAGCTTGAACTAGCTTGAGTTAGCTTGAGCTAGCTTGAGTTAGCTTGAGTTAGCTTGAGTTAGCTTTAGCTAGCTTGAGTTAGCTTGAACTAGCTTGAGTTAGCTTGAGTTAGCTTGAGTTAGCTTGAGTTAGCTTGTCTTAGCTTTAGCTAGCTTGAGCTAGCTTGAACTAGCTTTAGCTACCTTGAGTTAGCTTGAGTTAGCTCGGGTTAGCTTGAGTTAGCTTGAGTTAGCTTGAGTTAGCTTTAGCTAGCTTGAGTTAGCTTGAGTTAGCTTGAGTTAGCTTGAACTAGCTTGAGTTAGCTTGAGTTAGCTTGAGTTAGCTTGAGTTAGCTTGAGTTAGCTTGAGTTAGCTTGTCTTAGCTTTAGCTAGCTTGAGTTAGCTTGAACTAGCTTTAGCTACCTTGAGTTAGCTTGAGTTAGCTCGGGTTAGCTTGAGTTAGCTTGAGTTAGCTTGAGTTAGCTTTAGCTAGCTTGAGTTAGCTTGAGTTAGCTTGAGTTAGCTTGAGTTAGCTTGAATTAGCTTGAGTTAGCTTGAGTTAGCTTTAGCTAGCTTGGGTTAGCTTGAGCTAGCTTGAGTTAGCTCGGGTTAGCTTGAGTTAGCTTGAGTTAGCTTTAGCTAGCTTGAGTTAGCTTGAGTTAGCTTGAGTTAGCTTGAGTTAGCTTTAGCTAGCTTGAGTTAGCTTGAACTAGCTTGAGTTAGCTTGAGCTAGCTTGAGTTAGCTTGAGTTAGCTTGAGTTAGCTTTAGCTAGCTTGAGTTAGCTTGAACTAGCTTTAGTTAGCTTGAGTTAGCTTGAGTTAGCTTGAGTTAGCTTGAGTTAGCTTGTCTTAGCTTTAGCTAGCTTGAGTTAGCTTGAACTAGCTTTAGCTACCTTGAGTTAGCTTGAGTTAGCTCGGGTTAGCTTGAGTTAGCTTGAGTTAGCTTGAGTTAGCTTTAGCTAGCTTGAGTTAGCTTGAGTTAGCTTGAGTTAGCTTGAGTTAGCTTGAGTTAGCTTGAGTTAGCTTGTCTTAGCTTTAGCTAGCTTGAGTTAGCTTGAACTAGCTTTAGCTACCTTGAGTTAGCTTGAGTTAGCTCGGGTTAGCTTGAGTTAGCTTGAGTTAGCTTGAGTTAGCTTTAGCTAGCTTGAGTTAGCTTGAGTTAGCTTGAGTTAGCTTGAGTTAGCTTGAATTAGCTTGAGTTAGCTTGAGTTAGCTTTAGCTAGCTTGGGTTAGCTTGAGCTAGCTTGAGTTAGCTCGGGTTAGCTTGAGTTAGCTTGAGTTAGCTTTAGCTAGCTTGAGTTAGCTTGAGTTAGCTTGAGTTAGCTTGAGTTAGCTTTAGCTAGCTTGAGTTAGCTTGAACTAGCTTGAGTTAGCTTGAGCTAGCTTGAGTTAGCTTGAGTTAGCTTGAGTTAGCTTTAGCTAGCTTGAGTTAGCTTGAACTAGCTTTAGTTAGCTTGAGTTAGCTTGAGTTAGCTTTAGCTAGCTTGGGTTAGCTTGAGCTAGCTTGAGTTAGCTCGGGTTAGCTTGAGTTAGCTTGAGTTAGCTTTAGCTAGCTTGAGTTAGCTTGAGTTAGCTTGAGTTAGCTTGAGTTAGCTTTAGCTAGCTTGAGTTAGCTTGAACTAGCTTGAGTTAGCTTGAGCTAGCTTGAGTTAGCTTGAGTTAGCTTGAGTTAGCTTTAGCTAGCTTGAGTTAGCTTGAACTAGCTTTAGTTAGCTTGAGTTAGCTTGAGTTAGCTTGAGTTAGCTTGAGTTAGCTTGTCTTAGCTTTAGCTAGCTTGAGTTAGCTTGAACTAGCTTTAGCTACCTTGAGTTAGCTTGAGTTAGCTCGGGTTAGCTTGAGTTAGCTTGAGTTAGCTTGAGTTAGCTTTAGCTAGCTTGAGTTAGCTTGAGTTAGCTTGAGTTAGCTTGAGTTAGCTTGAGTTAGCTTGAGTTAGCTTGTCTTAGCTTTAGCTAGCTTGAGTTAGCTTGAACTAGCTTTAGCTACCTTGAGTTAGCTTGAGTTAGCTCGGGTTAGCTTGAGTTAGCTTGAGTTAGCTTGAGTTAGCTTTAGCTAGCTTGAGTTAGCTTGAGTTAGCTTGAGTTAGCTTGAACTAGCTTGAGTTAGCTTGAGTTAGCTTGAGTTAGCTTGAGTTAGCTTGAGTTAGCTTGTCTTAGCTTTAGCTAGCTTGAGTTAGCTTGAACTAGCTTTAGCTACCTTGAGTTAGCTTGAGTTAGCTCGGGTTAGCTTGAGTTAGCTTGAGTTAGCTTGAGTTAGCTTTAGCTAGCTTGAGTTAGCTTGAGTTAGCTTGAGTTAGCTTGAGTTAGCTTGAATTAGCTTGAGTTAGCTTGAGTTAGCTTTAGCTAGCTTGGGTTAGCTTGAGCTAGCTTGAGTTAGCTCGGGTTAGCTTGAGTTAGCTTGAGTTAGCTTTAGCTAGCTTGAGTTAGCTTGAGTTAGCTTGAGTTAGCTTGAGTTAGCTTTAGCTAGCTTGAGTTAGCTTGAACTAGCTTGAGTTAGCTTGAGCTAGCTTGAGTTAGCTTGAGTTAGCTTGAGTTAGCTTTAGCTAGCTTGAGTTAGCTTGAACTAGCTTGAGTTAGCTTGAGCTAGCTTGAGTTAGCTTGAGTT
>NW_027451684.1:0-17500 GCF_964194025.1 Convolutriloba macropyga
CTAAAAAATACTGCTGACGACAGCGATGCAAACAACAGAGAAACAATAGAGAGCTTCAGATTCTAATAGAAATCGCTAGAATTGAAACCTTTTGTAATTTATTTCAACATTTCTTACAACGTTGACGATTTAGGCTCATACCAATTGGCGTCCGCGATCAAATTTTTATGAACAATGTCGGAAACATTCTGTACACAAGTTTTTTGATATCAAACAGCAGAACCGATTATATATTATGACGATGTTTAAAGACAATTAAGCAAAGGATGCACGAAATTTTTTTAGCAACTGTGCAAATTTTTTGAAATCCATGGAAAGGAATAGGCTAGAGGGTTGTTAGACTATCAAGATTGTCAATAGACATTTTTATCAAGCACTTCATCAAATACAAAGATAAATTTGGAGAAGATTTTGCTTCAATTTTGCAAAGTTCGTTACTTTCCAAGCTGAGATTATTTAGTGGATTTTTTCCAAAAAGCTGAGATTATTTAGTGGATTATTTAGTGGAAGTTGTTCTTTCCAAAGTTGATCCTTTCATTTGTGGAAAACAATTGGACAAGATCTATAACATAGCTCTCATGGGGTAAACGCATAGTTTTGACGTCCTTGTTGTGATTATATCTCATAAAATATTGTACGCAAGGAACGAAAAAATTTAATGCTTTTTTTTACACAAAACCAATAATTTGTATGTCTCTTTACATTTAGATGTTTTATGGTTGGTTCTAAAGATGAAATAAAATTTGACTGCTTGAATTTCGTGAGAGAGATTGATTGCCGAACATGAAATTCTTTCCACAAGGTTAAAAATTTCCAATTGTTTCCAAAAATGTTGGCGATCAATTTGAAAAAGTCTCTGTATAAAATGCTATTCATTTCAACATTTGCTCTTTTTAACAATCCGTTGACCCAAAATCGATAAACAAAAAGGGTTTATGGCATTAGAAAATGTTTTGTAGTTTATGAAAGCATTAACAATTAAATTGTTCCTGATAATGGGAAGATGAAGTACAACAAAACAGTTTTGAGCTTAAATTTAAACTTTAATAAAAATTAATTGACTTTTCATTTCCAACGCTTGCAGGAAAGGTATTTTTCTCCTTAATAAAGAAAAATGGCAGCCCGCAATGGTATCAATAATTGAAAAATTTTGATCCAGATCAATCATAAGAGACTTACATTTTTAGTAGTCCTAGCCTAAATGAAAAACGTTAATTCCTAAATTGTATCTAAAATACATCATGCAGGTAGTGAACGTAATCCCTAAGTAACGAAAAGAAACTTTATTTTTGAGATAAAAAATGTAACATTTGAATAAATAGATAGGAACAGCACACATCATGAACTATGTTTAAGTTCAGGCCACCTTAATTGATCGAAAATTGGTTGGGGTCCGTCTTGAATTCTTCTAAAAAGTGAGCTTTGTAATTTCTTCTGGCAGCACTAAGAGATTTTGATAATTTTTCAATCGCTATTGAATTTGCATCATGATATCTTACACCAATATTAATAACACTTTGTTCAAGCTATTTAATTCTAGCAACAAAATTAGTAGCTAACTTTTTTGTCCGCTTGTGAAATTGAAAGTTTGTTGTAGGATGATAAAATTTTTTTAGTGCTTGCCTTCTGTATTTGAAATTTATCGAGTGTTTATGGTCTATTTGGTATTAAAAATTGAACAGGTAATAGGAAAATGCTGAATTTTGTATTGTCAGATGAATCGTAATGTCTACGTTGGTAACAAACTTTAGCAGCCCAATTAATTTGTTTTTAAGAGTTGTTTTAAAATTCTTAAGTATTGAGCACAAAAGTACTGCAGGGTAATGCAGATCACGAATAACAAGAGAATTTATCAATTATGCTTCGCAAAACTTTTTTTCGCCTCCGGCTGAAAAGTTTGTTTTTTTTATGAATTGTACCAAAGAGATATTTTTTCTTTCGTTTTTAATATTTTGCTTTCTCCGTCGACTGTATTTGACAGATTTGTACCTTTTTCAGAACCAAGTACAAAAAAATCCGTTTTGTCTGCATTGAGTTGGAGACAATTATAAAAGCAATTAATCATTTTTTTAACATCGATTTTAAGAATTCAAGTACTCTCTTTATATTTGAATTTTGGAGAGAAAACGACAGTATCACCTGCGTGTTGAATTATTTTTGGAATTTAGTTTTTATTGTAAGTTGTTAACATACATATTGAGTATGACTGGCCCGAGGACTGTAGATTGCAGAACTCCTCTGATTATTCTCAGGCAGTCGGAATCAACTTTGTTTATTACAACACAGTGAAACATAACGCTTAAAAATTTTAAATATTGATCTTTCAATTATCTGAAAAGCATTTTGTTTTTTAGTTCATGAATTCCTAGCTAAAAAATAACTGTGTAAATTCTAAAAACAGAACGTATTGAAACTTAAATGAACACCCACATTGGAAAAATTAACTACAAAAGCTATAAAGACAGTATAAACAATATCGGGACGATTCCCTGCAAACTTTGCGAACTATTTGTGATAGCAAACAAGAAAACTGACTAAGAAATTTGGTCTTAAGCTAAACGTATTGCAAAAATTGATGCATACACGGTTTTCTTGAGTAACTTTGAAAAGTTTATACTAGTCGTTAAAAATTCATAAGATAGAGTATTGACAAGTTATCTGGAGCGTTGCTCGTCATTGTTCTTGGTCACTGCATCGGAAACCGATTTTAAAATTGGTAAAAATCTGGCTTTATCTTCGTACAGTTTGCTATTTTGACATTAAAAATTTTGATATGGTGGTCGATTTTTAGATGCCTTTGTTTTCCAGTAACAAGATCTTTTAATAGCATTTTATTGCCCAATACATCTCATAAAATGACGTATGCAAAACTAAACGGGTTATTTAACTTTTTGAAAACAGTTTTGATTTAATTTCGATAAACAACTTTGCTTAAAGTTACATCAGATTCGGAAACAAGAACTTTTGGTTCGAGTTCCAGAAAATTTGGAATGATATCTATTTGGTAGTAAAATGACAAAGGTGACTTGAGCTTTGGCAAATCCCCTAAGGTATTGATCACTGAACAAGATTTTTATTGCTCAAATTTAAGCTTCTTCTTCAATGTTTTTCAAATAGTCGGCAATGAGTTTGTCTTATTGGTTAACAATAAGATTTGTTTGTCCTTTGCTTCCATCAAAAAATTTCGCAGATCCAAAATCAAAATTTTTAACAGTTCCATTTAATGAAAACTCAGTTTGAGTTCAAGTCCGTTAAATCATTTAAGTCAAAACAACGTTTGCTCTGCACAAAAAGACGATCCAGCAAGAAGCTTTTCGTTCCTTATAAGGGAATGAAAAACACTAAATATTTCTGTGCTCAAATTTTTGTTAATTTTCTGAAAAAGATTTAGAAAATTTTAATGCTTCCTCTGCATGAGTTGCTATTTTTTGGTAATTTTTAGAGATGCCAGTTGAAACAAGTTGATTCTACAGATACCTACTCAAATAAGTCCAAAGAAAAAGTAGAAGTTAGATCTGAATGTTGACCTCAAACTGTTTATTGTTTTGTTGAATAACAATTTCGTGCAAATTTTTAAACTTACAATAAAGATTGTCCTCAGATTATAAGCAATGAAACAAAAAGAAGAAGTACACTATAGGAAACTGATGGCGTACGGAAAATTATTAGCCTTGTCAACTCATAAGGATATTTGATTCCCTACTAATCATACAAATTTTGATTGAAGATTCTTGTAAACCTGCCTGGAAAATTGGTGGGCACGTATTTCGGTATTCAAAGGCAAGAATTGATAAAAAAGAACCCAAGCTGAGGTCCCAAACCGAAATTTGATATGTCCAGAACGAAATGGACGCCCAAGGGTGGTGTCGTGCGTTCGAAATTGCACGTTCTGGAAACACGAATGAACGCACGATAGTCTGGACATAAGTAACTTTGACCGCACAACAGTCTTGACATAAGCAACTTTGAACGCACAAAACTCTGGACATACTGACACTGGAACGTACAGAAATTTTTTGAATGAAAACAAGAATGCAAAAAACTGATGAGTCCATGTTTGACTAAACACTCTTACTAGAGGGCTCACTCAAGTGGGAGCTTTCAACAAAAAAACCTCAACTCACTTGAGTTCAAAAGTTGCAGTACGTTGAATGCAGGAAAAGCCGCATCCAACATTTTGCTTTACTGTGATCAATTTCACGCCTAGTCTTATAGACCATTTGTAAGTTGCAAAACAAAATCAAGCTTTAAAATTACAGTGTGACTGGCAGCCGCTTCAACCAATATTTTCATCGAGCACAATTTTTTAACTTAAAATGTACCAACTGCTGGGGCACTTCATCACAACCATTACCCAAAAAAATTTATATTTGAAACGAATGTATTATAAAAATGTTGTGTACAACTTATGTGAATAAAACTGGCAATAGGTCTGGACATGAACGCACGAAAGTCTAGACATATGCACATTTGAACGCACAAATAAGGCAAAAAAATTTGTGATAGCACGAATGTCTTGACATAGGCGTTTTTAAACGCAAGATAGTCTGGACATGAACGCACAAATTTTCAAAATTTGAGCGCAGGAGTTTTGTTTTGGAACGCACGAAAGTCTGGTCATATGTAATTTTGAACGCAAGAAAGTCTGAACGCACATTTTGAACGCACATGGGATCTTTTGAACGCACGAAGAACGCACGATTGTTTTTCAACGCACGAAAATCTGCACATAAGTACGTTGCAGCTGGGGCGGTCTGGCCATAGACTTGTCTTGTCTGGGACTGTCTGGACAAATGGACATTCAGTCTGGGACCTCAACCTGGGAAATTCTTTTCTAAAGTCTGGAAGCTTTGAACTGATTTCAAATTGACTGATGAGAAATGGGTTGCAAAGAAGTGACAGTAGAGTGAGCATTTCAATTGATGCTCAACAAATGTCTTAAATTATTTCTTTTTGTTCAGACCCCAATTGCGTGGGGGGAGGCACTATATACTAAACTGGTTTTTTTGGTAAGACAAGTTTGGCTGATTGATATATTCATCGCCAAGAAATGTGAGTGATATCCAGAAAAAGTTCGTCCATCATAGAATTCGGAATATTTTTTTTTAAACTTTATGTTTTTCGAGGATTTATTGAGGTTTAAAATTTTGTGCGGACACGTTATGTTTGGCATCATTTTGTACACTTTTTTGTTCATATTAGAATTTTTGCCATAAAAATATCAATTGCAAATTATATTTGATGCTACAATTGAAAGATTTTTGTGTTTCAAACTGACGATAGGGCACAAAAAGGGCAGTTGATGTCTCATAGGAAAACTTACTATAAAAAAATCGATTTCTATTTGAGAGCAGATATTTTAAAAATAATTTCATATTTCATTTTGATTGTTTTCAAGTCACTTAGAGTCTAGTGATTTTCAAAGCCGTGCTCTGTTCTTGACAAGCTTCATTTCTTTCAAATGATGAGTAATGATTAAATGACTTATTTTTAAGGAGTCGATCAATTTTTTATGGCTTCGACTCTGAGTTTTAGTAATTTTTATTAAAATTTTGTTTTTTTTCGAGATTTTTTAAAAAAATTTATTCTCCTATGACAAAGACTCGTCTTTCAAAAGAACAATAGACGTCCTAGAAAAACGTAATTGTACCAATGTAGTAATTTGAGCGGACAGCTAGTGGCTGCTAAGACTTCAAGAATATTTTTTCGAAAAAAAATTGTTTGAACATCAACCGATCTTAAATTTTTTTCTGTGAATTATTAGTCAGTCTCACTATCGACAGGACAACCATCTTTTCTACTGCAACCATAATACATCGGTCTTGTGGTTTTATCTTCTAACTTTTGTCTTTGTGACTTGGATGCCAGGGTTTTTCATAATTTTTTAAAAATTTTTGCTTATTTTTTTTTCATTTTTTCTTAATTTTAAGTTCTTTTGGAAATCTGAACCCATTATCCTATTCTTGCCTATTCCTTTTGGCATAAATATAATTTTTCAATAGATCATAGATAAGTTTGCAGAGAAAAACGTAAGGTTTCAATGGCTTCAAAATGTTTTCTCAAACTTTTCTAGTGATTTTTTGGTTTTTGCTTTTACTTGTTGTCGTTTTTATAGACGTACAACTTATTGTGTGGTTATTGATGACTTAGAAATGACACATTTCTTTGCCTTCTCATCGACGCTTAACTTACTATAAATTATTGTTTATTGATTTCCATTGGAAGCTATTAAAATTACTGGCTTTGATACTACGGGTTTTCTAAAAAATATTTCGCGGTTTAATATATTTGTTCTTGTTTATTGTTTTTTTGAGGCCATTTTCTTGCGAAAAAGAAATCCATTGTTGTTAAAAGATTATTTGAAATTGAAAAAATTTATATTGAGTAGCTCGTTTTTAATGGCTTCCACACTATTCTCTCTCAATTCTTTTCTGAATTAGCTGTTTTTGCCTGTTTTTTTATGTATTTCTCTAAGTGATGTTTGAAAAGTGAAGTTACGCAATGCAGTAAGTGTATATGACGTAGTCTTAAATTTTTGACAATAATTGTTTTCAAACATTTTTTAAATGTTTTGTTTTTAGTTGTTATAATTGTCATCCTGTATCTGTTTCTCATCATTCAGGGTCCCCATCCACTTGCCTGTAGTTCAAATTTGAAAATGGCTATTGATATTACGTCGTAACTGATCTCTTAATTGTTGAACAATATGCGTTTTCAGAAAAGTTTTGTTAGTGGTCAATATTTGTGTTCCTTTTTGTTTTCATTCAGCACATTTGCTTAATAACAGATCCCAATGATTTTCAAGTGAGGTCTAAAAGAAAATACTTATTTTTTCAGTACAATTTTAACTGATATAGTTTAATTAACATTCGAAATAAAACACAATATTCATATTAAAGGTGATAACACTCTTTCGACAACGTTTATTCTATAAGCTAACCACGATAAAGACAACTTCTTTCTACGATACATCAAGGCAAAAGCACATCGGAATGGCCCGGCAAATCTAGCTGTATTTGTTAGCAGGTATTTTGTCTGAGCTCAGATTGGTCGCCGATACGTTTTCGAAACATAAAATATTAAGCCTAAAAAGAGCGCAATCGATTTAGTATATTAGTAGGCTTAGCGAAAATTATGTTAAACGGACTTTTGCTGAGCCCTCTATGCATATTAGATGTTAAATGGTTAAGAAATTACGTAATATGCTTTCTCGCTGGGTAGCGCATAGATTCGTCGCTTAGTTTTCTCGCTGCTCTTTTTATTACTCAGTAACATCCTCCGGCCCGGGAGAAAATGTTGGGAGGATTGGTACAAGCTTAACGAGTGGGCGGACGAGCGATCCGGATGACGTGCGTAAGACGGCGGAGCGGGCGACGCTGTCGGAGCCGTACCGAAGTTCCTCAATCCGAGCGGTTGGATAGTAACCCCTAGGGTTGCTTTCTTCATTGATCCAAACTAAATCACCGACCTTGAGGTGCTGCTCGGCAGGCGTCTGCCACTTAGATCTACGGTTCAACGCAGGTACATATTCCTTGAGCCAACGTGCCCAAATTGCATTGGCGTATGACTGTGCAAGGGCGTATCGCTTACGATGATCGAACTCGTCGACGCCAACGATAGACGGAATTCTGGTTGCTTGATTACCGAGTAGAAAATGATTAGGTGTTATTGCGCCTAGGTCAGACGGGTCGGCGCTTACGGGCTGTGAGGGACGTGAGTTTAGTGCGTATTCAACCAGACAAAAAGTAGTGTTCAACACCTCATCTGTGAGGCGACGCGTACCGAGGATAGTGAACAGTACTCTTTTAAAACTCCGAACTAACCTCTCCCAGATGCCACCTTGGTGTGGCGCATTGAATCTCCATTTAATGCCCTTATGTGCAAGTTCGGCAGCGATGTTAAGCGTATTCCATTTTTCCACACATTCACGGAGCTCTTTCTCCGCTCCAATGAAGTTCGTACCATTATCCGACCCAATCATAGCAGGAGAAACCCGACGGGAGACGAACCGCTCCACTCCCATTACACACGAACTAGTGTCCATGGACGTGACGACTTCAACATGAACAGCACGAGTAGTGGGACAAGTGAAGAGAAATCCCCATCTCTTCTCGGTAGTCCGACGAACTGTGACGTAGAATGGGCCAAAGTAATCAACCCCGGTGTTGGTAAAGGGAGGAGACTGGTATGCGAGTCTCTCCTTTGGGAGGTCTGCCATGATAGGTTGAATGGTTGCTGCGCGGAACTTTCTACACAAGACGCAGTTTGATTTGATTGAACGCAGTGTGGAACGTAGTTTTAGGATGGCGTAACGTTCCTGTACCTTTGACCTTAAGTAATCGATGCCCTGATGATGGTTCTTCAAATGAGTATGCCGCAGAAACAGTTTAACAAAAGTATAACGCGCATCCAGCACGATAGGATGCTTAGTGTCAAAGTTAATTTCCCCTAGCTGTCGAAGTCGACCAGAAGAACGGATGAGACCATGAGGCCCAATAAACGGGGTGAACTGAGCAATGCGGCTGCTCTTCTTAACGGAGTTGTTGTCATGAAGATCCTTTCTTTCAGTATTAAAGGACTCTCCCTGAACCAAGTACTGGAGATGACGCTCGGCTTCGTCAAGCTCAACAGGGTCGGCTATGCTGCCGTCTACGTTACGGTAACTTTCATGAGATGGTAAGAGACGGAGCACATATGCGGTGACACGAAGTAATTTTTGATAAGAACTAAACTTACCAAACGCGATTAGATTAATGCTATGTTCCTTAGGGGGCTTGTTTACGGATGTGGCTAGAGATGTGATGGAGTCATCATCTTGTTCCTTAGTTACAACGCCGAGCTTGATGTTATCAACGACGTCAGTAATTGGTACAAAAGGGAATTGCTTAGTTCTCAAGAAGTCAGGACCCCTCACCCAGCTACTTGATTGCAAAACTTCAGCGGACATACCACGCGTGCCAGCATCTGCCGGATTATCACAAGTGGCGACGTGGTTCCATTGGTCAACGCTGGTGTGCTCCAGGATTTCACTAACACGGTTTGCAATGAAGATGGGGTGTTTGTTTGTTGAGTTTATCCACTGCAAGACGATGGTACTATCTGTCCAGATAAAGACTTTGTCCACAGTAACCGTTAATGCTCGACAGATTTCCTTTTTTAAACGGGCAGCAAGGAGAGCGGCTTGTAATTCCAACTTAGGAACTGTCATTACCTTCATAGGTGCAACATGGGCCTTGCCCAAGACAAACGCCAGTTCTGTTATAATCTCCCCGGAAGTGCAAGTTACTTGAGCCCTAAGAAAAACTACTGCACTGAATACGTCTTGCGAGCTATCACCAAACATGTGGAGTTCAAGATGTTGGAATGGTCCTGAAAAGTAACTTCTCGGTATAGTGATCTCAGCTAACCGGGGCAGTTCAACACACCAGGCAAGGAATCTGTCAACTGTGTCTTTAGGTAACTCATCATCCCAACTTTGTCCATTAACACGCCAAATGTCTTTCAAGATTGACCGAGCACCAACAAAAAACGGTGCGACAAGACCAATTGGGTCGTAGACCTTTGATACAAGACTTAGGACCAAGCGCGTTGTTAAACTTTTCGTGATCGTGCTGTTAGTACCCCTGCTCACAACCAGAGTATCGTTTTTGTGATCCCACTTAAGCCCAAGCACGTGCATTGATTCCTCCTTTGATGAAACGATGACCTTCGGTTCAGTGGATTGAGCAGACCCATCAATTTGGTCAGTCAGATCTGGTACATTGCTTACAAACTTAGGAAGCTTGAACCCACCTAGATGGAGAAGGTGTACCAATTCCTTCGACCTAATGAGGGCCCTCTCGGGGGATTCCACTGATTCTAAGTAATCGTCCATGTAGAAGTTCTCAAGGACGGCTTTTGCAGCTTCTGGGTACTCCTTAGCATTGTCATTTGCCGTGCGTTGAAGTGCGTAGCTGGCGCAGGTGGGCGAATCTTTTGCCCCAAAGATGTGGCGCGTATACCGGTGTACCACAAAATTTGATGTGGGGTCCTCCCGCCACAAAAAGCGCAATGATGGATAATCACATGGTAACACTCCAACTTGGAGGAACATTCCCTCAAGGTCGGCGGATACGGCAACTGGATGTTGTCTGAACCGTAGGAGTACATAGATTAGGTTCTGTAGTAAGTCAGAACCAGTGAGTAATGACTTATTAAGAGATGCGACATGGAATTTTGCTGCTCCGTTTACTACCCTTCCAACCTTGCCCGGATGGTGTGGTAGGTACCACTCTCGCTCCGAGCGACTTTCCACCTTGCGAGCATCTTTGACCCCTACTACGTAGCCTTTGTCTAAGTCCTCTTTGATGGTATTCGAGTACTTTTCCATTAGTGTCTGATCTTTCGTTAGCCGCTTTTCCAAAGACTTTAATTGAACAAGCGCTGAGAAATAATTGTTGGGCAGTTCGATGTTATCTTCAGCCCATAGCATTCCGACATCGTACCTTTTTCCATTATGCACGGTGGTGTTTTCAAGAATATCATGCGCACGTGCATCCGAGGCGGATTGTGGGTCTACTTGCTTAAGTGCGCCATACGACTCTATGCCGTTCCAAGATTTTACCTGACTAGCGAGCTCAAAATCCTGCTCCATGTTAGCTTTGAAACAAGTCGAGAC
Organism: Convolutriloba macropyga; assembly: GCF_964194025.1. Classification (NCBI taxonomy): domain Eukaryota; kingdom Metazoa; phylum Xenacoelomorpha; order Acoela; family Convolutidae; genus Convolutriloba; species Convolutriloba macropyga. Next base: position 10,658 of record NW_027451684.1, read on the forward strand.
CAAACCTGAAGACGACGGTAGAGGGCCGCTTAGAACCCAACCTATGGGCAAGCGAACAGCGAAGGGCGAGGACTTCTCGTCGGCAGCGAAGTACTCTAACGGGCGGATGGCATGATACACATCCTGTCCAAGTATCATCTCGATGTTTCCATAGCAATATTTAACCGGATCTAGAACTGCTAGGTGAGGGTATATTTCTTGACGTGCTTTAATGTTGATGACATCGGCGCCTCCATTCAAATTTTCCTTTACGTAAGGGCTGACTTTAAATGGTTCAAATGCTTGGTTGTCGCCTGGTGTTACAATTACTTCAACTAGCTTAGTGTCTACAACCTCCTCGGTATTTATACCCTTGACTGTTAGTTTCAATGCTGTACTGCGCAAACCAAGTCTATTTGCAAGATCATTGGACACCCAAGAGTTACTGCAAGCGGTATCGCACAAAACTAAAGCCGTGGTATCTTTACCACAAGAGCTCTTCAACTGTAATTCAGTCACCTGAAGGAGGCCTTTCACTTTACTCTCAGATGACAAAGTGGTGGTCTTACTCGATGATTGGACACTAGGAAGTCTACTTTGATTTGCGCCAGCATTAGAATTACTGTTGTTGTTTTTTGAAGGGGATTTAGATGGATAAACCCTCTCAGCTCCATAGAGAAGAGTATTATGGGAGCTGTTGCAACCGTCTTTCCTGCATTTCCTGGGGTTTGGGCATTGCCTGAACATATGCTTTTCTCTCAGACATGAGAAACACGGTTTTGCTTCCGCCACTACCTTTGCTCGCTGAGTGGGAGACTTTTCTTTAAATACCCTACACTCCCAGATGCGATGGTTACCTTTACACACAATGCAGCGAGGGGTTGCAGGCGTTGACGATGTTGAGGCTGGTCTCTGAGTGCCCTTAGTTTGTGTATTAAAAGCAAAAGTTCTTGAGGCAACTTTGGTCGTTACTACTGAGTTGGTGTTATCCTCAGTTCTTACCTTCGATGAAGTTTGTTTCATTAAATCATGTGCCTCCGCTTTCTCCTTCAACCAATCGTTGAAGTCTAGGAGTGTTGGCTTAACCCAATGTTTCTTCACAGTGAAGAGTGACCAAGACTCTTTCAGATTGGGCGGCAATTTTTGCACAGCCGTGTTGAGAAGTGAGGCCCTCTTAAGGACTGAGTCATATGAAAGTGATTTAGAGACCCCAACAAGACTTGAAATTGTTGCAGAATAGTTTATGATGTTATCACTATTGTGCATCTTTAATAGATGAAAAGAGCTGAGTTTGTCTAAATGTGCACTGACTACTGCCTGTGGTTGGCCAAATTTACGTTCGAGTGTCTTAATTGCGTCCTTATACATTACACCACAGTATGCGAACTCAGCGATGGGGGTTTTAGCTTTTCCAATTACAAGAGTTTTTAGGTATGTTAACTTGACATCATCAGTCAAGGACTGTGCGTCTATGGCGCTTTTAAATTGTCCGAACCATTCGTGCCACTGCAGGAGATCACCATCGTACTGTGACAACTTCCACTTGGGCAGTGGATCGTTCTTTTTACAAGTAATTGCCTCCGCTAACTGCTTTATCAAATCCGCAGAGTCCAAAGAAGGAGCCGAAGGTGTGGGATGCGGCGGGCCACCCCAACACAACGGGTTCGGAACGGTAGCTCCATACGTTGGCGGAATGATTGGAGTGACAAAGGTGGGGGCGATACCTGTGGAAGAACTAAATGGATTCGCTTGCATGAAGTCTGAAGTTACAAAATTTTGAGGCACTGCTGCTGCTTGTACATGAGGGGAGCGATGAGATGTAGTTATATGAGGGTTGATTAACGGGGCCGGTTGTACGGTGTTTAAGTTTGCAGATGTCCGGACAAGTGGTACTGCATTAGATAGGACTGCTGCCGGAAATCGCCAGACATTTTGATCTGGAGGAGCTGGAGGTGCGTGGGTTATAGGGACAAAATTTTGGGGTTAAAAACTCTTTTGTGGGGTTGGTGGATGAATTAATTGAGGTACAAAAACTTTTGCGGAGGAAATGATTGGTGCAGGCGGAGAATGGGGTAACCGATTGACATTATTCGCCACGGGGTTAGTGGCGTGTAATGGGAGTGCTTGTGGCGGCGAAGAAGGAAAACGGAATGCTGGTGGGATTAACGGGAAATGCGGTGGTGCGGGGTTCAGAACGGGGGATGGGGGGGGGGGGGCTGGTACATTTATGTGTGCTTGTTGCGGATTAAGTGCTAGCGGAGCATTAACGAGTGCATTTAAAGGTGGTGAACGTGGAGGGCTGACTAAATTCAACTGTCCCGGCATGCTCGACCTGCGCGGGAATTGATGATCTAACTGTAAACCATCGAAGTGCATTGTTGCTTGAGACAATTGTCGGGCCGTGTTTGGGGCGTTTAGTTGAGTTGGCATACCAAAGTTTATTGTTGATGCAGGCGTGTTTTGAGGCTGTTGCTGTTCTTGCATGATGTTGTTTGCATTATGTGCTTCATTGGTTACATTGCTTCTACTAATTGGTTCTTGCGGCTCATGGACAGGGAGGTTGATGTTGGTCTCAACTTGACCATGTGTATTGAAATTGGAGTGTGAGTTTGAAGTTGAGTTGAAGAAGGTCGTTGGTCAATTGCTTGGTTGGATTGGGCGATGGAACCAGAAAAGTGCAAACTCGGTTCGTTTGCAACATCTGCCATGTTCCCGGCTGGTGACGAATTAACCCAATCTTGAACAAGTTTCTTGCTCTTGACTGAACTTCTTTCCGTAATGAGCCCACTCATTTTGCCTGTACCAGACCCGTCTGCTGATGATTTTGTCATCAACTCAATTTCCTCTAGGGCTTCAGCAGCTACTTCCTTGCGATGATCCTCCTCAAGCTGCTCAATTTCCAATTCCCGTAATTTTGTTTGTTTTTCAATTTCAAGACGCTCTCTAGCAATGCGAACTTTGCCTCATGTTGTTTCTCAAGTTCCTCCCTTTTGAGTCTTGATAGTTCTAAGTCTCGTTGACGCTGACTTGATCTTTTTGAGGAAGTCATATGTGAACCTGACCTTGATTGGTGAGAGGTATACAGCTCCGTTGTCTCTTTGTCATGGACCGAATTGATATACCCTCGAGCAGCAGCAATGAACTCATCAGTTTTCTTTGTTACAGTCTCTAACCATTTTTCAAGGTTCTCACAGGCAGCATCTGGATCTTCAGTCTTTTGTGCTAGATCAAAGAGCTCTTTATTCTTATCAACTACTCTAGTAAAAGCATCCCTGCACTTAACAATCAGACGTTCGATCTTAACTTTCCTGTCTTGCTTATCAACAGCATTGTTAATTTCACCATAGATGTTATAAAGTTCAGCCTCTAATTTTGCCCTCGCACTATAAAGTTTGTTAAATTCGTCCTGCAAGGTTGTCATGATCTTATCAAAACAGGAAACACAAGTTTAATTTAGTACTACTATAAAGTGCACAGACATGCAACAGCACAACACAAATGGGTTATACCGAATCCTAGTGTGACGGTTTGCCTAGCAAACTGCCAAAGAGCAGACCACCATGTTCGTCGAGTACAATAGTACCTGGCGAAAGAAAGAAAGAACGGTGCGCAGGGAGCGCGAAAAAGGGCAAAACGGGAGACGGGACGTACGGGAAGAGACGCCTAACGAGTAACGCACGACGCAACGGGAAACCGGACGGACAAACGGGAGCGTCGGGCGAAAAGCGCTCGACGAAGCGGGAAAATGGCACGGGCGGGGTGTAAACGTCGGGCGGATGGCGCGCGACGAAACGGGAAAACGGCACGGGCGGGGCGGAAACGTCGGGCGGATGGCGCGCGACGAAACGGGAAAACGGTACGGAGGAGAAGGGAAAGTCGAGCGGGTAGCGCACGACGGGACGGGAAGCCGGGATAGCACGGGAGGGAGACGGTAAACCACAAGCGAGGAGGCGGGAAGATCAATGCTAGCAGACCACAGCAACAAACTCAACCAAACAAGCTAGCCGTAACTCCAGAATAAACTTAAGTCACACCCTAGGAAGAAGGAGAAGAGCTACTGCCAGTTAAACTAGCACAAACCTTATGGGGCTTTATCACCGGCATCAAAACATCAAACATGTAACAATTTACGGCAACGATGTAGTATAACCAAAAGTCGAAAAGGTAAGGAAATTTACTAGCCGTAACTCCAGAACAAACTTAAGTCACACCCTAGCAAACCACCATACCCAGACAACAAAAGTGCATACTAAAAAAATTAATAAAGCTATAAAAAATTGCTAGCAAACAAGTGTGGTGAAAGTCACGAAACAAACCAGCCGTAACTCCAGAAAGAACTTAAGTCACACCCTAGCAAGGAACGAGACTAAACAACAAACCAGCATACTAGCAGTAAGAAATTTTACTACAGCAAAACTCAACATACTACATCATACAACAAATAAACGGGGGATAGAAAGAAACAAAGTGACACGGAAACAAAAGGACGGAAGCGGAAAATGAAACCAAATAACCTGCGGAAAACGGACGGTAGTGAAACGCTCGACGAATGGGGAGAGCGAAACGTTTAGTAAAGCGCTATTGGAGAGAACCGATCACAAACTAACCCGTGACTCGTGAGTTAACTAAGTCACACCGCCAGTCAGCGGGTAGACTCCCACAGCAGCGCAAGACTAAGTGACATTCAGGTTATCAAAGGCTTGTGTGAGTTCCGCCTCCTCGAATGCATGACGGGTGCGAAGCGTTTTACGACGGCGCGTTGAAAGTTTCTTCGGTCGGGAGCGTGTTATCAAGGACCGGAGGTTGTTCTTATGAGCTAAGACTATAGTGAGTGTTTTCAGCTCAAGCGCAGGCCTTTGGTGTAATGCTCTGTACTCTTTAAGTAAACTAAGATCTTTCTGTTTACGTTTAGACACAATGTCTTTCACTAAATGGATGATAACTAGAGTACTATGTTTGAGCTGATTGTAAATATCAGGAGTTCCCTCTCTGGGGCAATACACTATAGCTTCTATGCGCTCCTGATACTTTTCAAGCACTTCAATAAGCTGCGAAGGTGTTAAAGGCTTCTTGTTGTTACTGCGATGACGGGACAATGAATTGTTCACCACATCATGCCATATAACTAGCCTCTTTTTGTCACGGAAGAAGTGACTCAATTGAAATTGCGCGGTTTTTCGGACATTCAAAGAGTTAGGATTAAAACTCAGACCCGGTAATGCGTATATTCCTTTTTTATAATGGTCTTGTAACGCTTGAGGCAAGGTTTTTATGGCGTGATGCAGTGAACTTGCAGCTAATATAAAAACCATATATTGTTTTTACCACATAAGTGATGTGAGCTTTATTCAAACTCCGAAACTTGATTTTTAATGCGCAATTTTCACGACTTTCCAAGAATAAGCGCTTATTTTCGAAAAATCAGTTATCTGATTCTTTTTTTTTTCGTGAAGATCAAATGTGTTCTTTTTTTCTTTTAAATTGGCAACTTTATGCAATTATTGAATCCGGGATTATTAACCTTCTTCTATAAACTTCGAAGAAATTATTTCACAATTGGTCAATTTTTCCAACCTTTTTTTTGCTTCGCTTTTTTGCTTTTATGTCAAGAACAGCAAAAAAACAACGCAATTTGATTATCTCTGGGTTTTGACAAAAATTTGTCAAAATCGTATTTTATTAAAAAAAATTCTAAGGGGTGGGTTTTTGGTGACCGGGAAATTTAGAGGTAATTAAACCAAAAACAAGGGGGGTTACCAGATTTGCCGGTTGCTACAATATTAATTTACTGCTTCAAATTATCAAATATAACGTTCAAGTTTTTTTTTGGGTAGTTCTTACAGTTTTTGAAGGTCAACAGAAGTGTCTGATTGCCTCGTAGCATCTGCACAAAAGAGCCCAAAAATACTTCGTTGACAACCCACAGCTCTACTCCAGCACCCTGAGATGTGTAAATAGGATGAAATCGGTGATCAGTCACGAGCTGTCCTTTGATAATTTTGGTCCATTTGCTCACATCAAAGTCAGTCTTGCCCGAAACATTAGATATAATTTTGCAACTAGCCCACAACACTGGACACGCGTCGTTTCCTGTCCTTGTGCGTTCCAATAGCAAGGAAAATGATGACCTCTGAGGGCAGAACTGTAGTTGATACGAGTGACACTGCTGATTTGAAGCTCAGATCCTCTGTACATGTATTATCTTCTTTAAGTCCGAGACGCTCGTAATCTTTCAGTATCTGGAAAATCGATGCCTTTGAAACTCGTTCTTGATGACACACGAGAAAACTCATTCATAAGTAACAAATAATCAATTTAATAAATTTATCACAACGATTAGGCTAAAGAATAATTCTATTTCTCGAAAGCCGGAATGCGGCACCAAAGTAAAGGTGATAACACTCTTTCGATAACGTTTATTCTATAAGCTAACCACGATAAAGACAACTTCTTTCTACGATACATCAAGGCAAAAGCACATCTGAATGGCCCAGCAAATCTAGCTGTATTTGTTAGCAGGTATTTTGTCTGAGCTCAGATTGGTCACCGATACGTTTTCGAAACATAAAAATATTAAGCCTAAAAAGAGCGCAATCGATTTAGTATATTAGTAGGCTTAGCGAAAATTATGTTAAACGGACTTTTTCTGAGCTTTCTATGCATATTAGATGTTAAATGGTTAAGAAATTACGTAATAAACTTTCTCGCTGGATAGCGCATAGATTCGTCGCTTAGTTTTCTCGCTGCTCTTTTATTTACTCAGTAACACATATAACAGCGAAAGATCTCATTGACTTCAATAATTTGTGTTTTCTCAAATTGTTTGTATTTTTTTCAATTTTTATTCACCTTTAGTCCGTTTAT
>NW_027451684.1:22500-27138 GCF_964194025.1 Convolutriloba macropyga
ATCCAATTATTAATCGAATAATTTTTCCCGTCAATTTTGCAGCATTGCTATTATTTGTTATATTAAATAACAATCACTGATCAATTTTCTAACCGACAAAGTTGACACTTGTTATATAACTTACTAGTTATTACCCGGTTAGACATTATTAAGTAGTTAAGAAGTTAATAAGTTACCATCAGTCATGGATCCGAACAGTGACGTCAGACTGATGCAGAACCGCTCCATGGGGGGCATGGGGGGCAAGTCACGTGGACGTGTGAACAGGGGAGCAGCTGCTCACTACAGAGGTCAAAGGAACATCAGACAGAGGCAGTTACAACATTCGGCTGTTGCAGCACAGCAGAGGAATGTTGGTGAGTACTGATTTCATGAACAGAATTACGGAAACAAAAATTGACAATAAAATTTTTAATTTTGACATGAGAAATCTGGGTAGATTTTTAAAAATGGACACACCATTCCACCAACTGGTCTTAAAGTGGTGAATTTAGCTTTTTTCCTTTCCCCTTCTATCGTTCATTCGTGTTTTTAGATACATCTGCTCCTCAGCCAAGTTTTCTTAGAAAGAGCAGAGCTTCTATTCTAAGCATTTTATGTTATATTTTTCTCAATTCATATTCGGTTGTGTTCTTACAACCTTATAACCATTTAAATCCAGTGGAACAAAGAACAAGTTTTGCGCGATTTTGGCTAAATACAATGGCTTTTTAAGTCAATAGAGGGCAGTTAAATGCCAAACATCAAGCTTCATCAAAAATCAAGTTTTTGGGCGCATAAGTAAGAAACAATATGTTCTGAAAATTTTGAATGAGTTGCCAAAAATGGCTGCCGCAGACATTCGAATCAACAGTTGTAAAAGGATTTTCTTTTTCGCCTCTTTTAAGTAATCATTTTGAGTAAAAAAAGATCTATAAATTAAAAAGTTTTGGTACTAACTATCGTATCCACAAATCAGTGGTACAAACCGAGAGCAATTTAATTGAAATTTACTAGAAAGTTAAGTTCGGGCTAAAAAGTCATTTTCTACAGTAAAACGGCACCAAATAGTTGCAAGAACAGAGGACATTGGACTAAGAACACAAAAAATCCACAGATTAAGTTACATACTCAGCAGTCACATGTTGACTACGAGAATGTTAATGAATAGATATTAAACTGTCGATTTCTGATAGCGCCTTGAAAAGTCTCCAAAATTTTTATCAGCTTCAGCACAAAAATCTTTACAATGAAACATTTATGTAATTTATTATAACGACCACACAAGTTTTGGTTGAAAAATTACAACTCAAGAATTCAAATGATTTTTTTTCTCAAAACTCTTTTGTTAAACTCAAAATTAACACCTATTGAAATATTTAGCGAGTCCCCATCAAATTCAATTGTGATTAAACTTTTTTGAGACTCACAATCACCTGTAAATTGAACATAAATTATCTCGCACAAAGTTTCTCCGCAACCTCAACCACAACCAAAACCTCACTTATTCAATGACGTGCTCAATCCTTCATTCAACCGATTAGTCACTCATTGACCTCTCGTACTTATTTTTCCGCTCAATTACTCTTTCTCTCAATCGATCACAATTATTCACTGGCTCAATCCCGAATTCACATTCTGGGGAATTTGTTGACTCAATCATCTGGTTGCAAAACTTCGCCCGATTGCAAAAATCTGAGGGCTGATGATAAATTTTATTTACAAATGTGACGATTTTGGGACTGTTCAACGACTTGCGTTTTTTCTCAACTATTTTTTGGCTTGATTAAAGCAAAAAAGAGGTATTTCAACGCGTAGTATAATCAACAGCATTATCTCTGTCGGAAATTTGCATTGACTGCTCTCCAATCAATGATAGGGAAAGCTTTATACCGCCCAGTTTGTTTCACACCTGTCCCAATATCACGTTTTTGCCACTAAATTTGTGAACTGTATCATCGTCTGCACCGTAGATTACCCTTGCATTGCTAGAAAGTCAATTAGTCTCAATAATTCATTGCTAAGCTTTGCTGTTCAACAAGGATTACCTGTTCTTACCAAATAAGTCCAAATTAATTTTAATCAAATTTTTGTTGAGTTTTGATTGACAACTCAAACAACAGACGAAATTTGAGAGGTGGGCCTAACAAAATGGCAAGGATAACTTCAAATAACTATTAACCAAACTTCGAGTTTCTAGCAAGCCTTATCCACAGGGCGTGCTTTTGAAGAAACACAGCTTTTTTAAATCTTATTCATTTCTAAAGAATTTCTTTTTCTTTATTAGTTTCTGCAACACAAATATTAATAATATGTAGGCTTTGTAAAAGCCATTAAGACAAACTGACATTGTACTTTGTAAAGAATTTTCTTGTTTGGGAATTGGGAACCTTGTTCCCCAGGATGAATGATAGAGAAAATCAAATTCAACACTCTTTTCAACAAGTCAAAGATAAGTTAAGCTGTACAATGCTGATTCACAGAAAAAAGAAGCAGGAGTAAGTGATTCAACGGTCAGGGCTTTTTGCTCCATTGCGCACTGTCTGTCACCTTTATAAGAGAAAATTAGACTTTGAACGGTTTTTTCATGTCAATACCTGGTTCTTCATGTCAATTCTCAACCGTTGATTAGACGGAGATATTTATGTTCACGGAACTCTCTGATTGCACCTCTTTGATGGTTAGGGATATCTCACACGCACGCCCTTTGAATTGATGTGATCATTAGGATATTCGTTGAAACTACCAAATTTTGTATCCATACTCCATATAAGTTTGAGTTTTGGTTTTGAGTTTAATGCAACGTTCTTATACAGTATTCGTTTGTCGAGAATGTTAACAAATTGGTTGGATTTTGATTTCAAACAGTTCACTCGTTAAATACTAATCTGAACTTTTATGGCCGAGATGCTTCAAAATATAATTTGAGGATTTTGTAAGTCCAAAAAACTCAGCTTCCAAAAATTTAAAGCTCTCTGGCGCTGTAATATTTATTTTCTTGTTTTCAGCAGGCAAACGTTTATTCAATTATCTGAATGAAAACCAAATCTTTGGAATGTGAAATTATTTGTAATCTTTGAACGCTTTCTTGTAGAGAGTTTCTGTTGACTAATCCCGGAATGAAACCTATAAAGCTTAACTCAATTTGATGAAAACCTGATTGAAAACCAAGAACTCGCAATTCTGATTGAGCTCCCATTAAACCAGAACTTGAAAAGAATTTCGCTTTGTTTCCTGCTTTCTGTTTGATGGCTGCTTATGATCGAGCAGATATTAACATTAATGACTAGCGTTGATATTAGAGTATCTTTAGTTATTGGCACCGGTAATTTGCTTTTAAATATGCACTTCTTTTTCTGCCGTGTACTTCAAAAAGTTAGCTTAAGAGCTATGATATCCTTTCATGGACACCCATCTATTGAATGTACTGGTTAACGGTCAATTTCGATCTGTTTTTCTGTTTTTAACAAATAGTTTTTTCGTACTATTTGAGCGGCCATCCTTAACATTATATTTCCGAATATGTTTCAAATTATTTTTATGACCTGCAAACGAAATATACAAGCATTTTAAAATACTTAATTAATTGCTCTTTTCAATTTAGAGTGTTTTTGTTCTTCGATTTTGAAATGCACAACAATGACCACAATGATACTAAAATTACTTTTTTTTCTTACGTCAATAAAAGGAAAAGTGTTGCAGTAACAAAACTGAGAAAAAATATCATTTAAGGACTGACGAATTAACCAATTCCACACCCCTGCTCACCATGCTTTCGAAGCGTGAAACAGAACATACGCAAACGTAAACATTTAAACGTGATTTTCCTATTTTTCCTTTTTAGGAGCGTGAATTTTACTATTGTTTGAGCTATGAACAACTGCTTCATGTTTCGTGTTCACCCCTACTTACATTGAGAAAGGATTAATAAAATCTGCAGGGACGCAGAGTAGGAATAATTAAAATTTTAAGCTGCAAAGCTCATAATCAATTTTAGAATTTCGAAAATGAGTGGCACGCTTTTGAACAAAGCAGAAAGCGTGAAACCATTTTTAATTATTCTCATGAACAAAAGTAGACGAATTTCATTATTCCCAATCTTTCTCAAAACATGCGTTGCTGCATCCTTGGAATAACTCTACGTTTTGCAGATTAAAAGGTTAAAATTGGAAACAAAAACCGAATGTCGTGAAAATTGGTCCGGATTACCAATATTGAAAATGACAAAATACGAAGAGCTTATTGTCAAATTTGGCGTCATTAATTAATCCCTCTAATTTGGTGGGTCCTCATTTTCTCCCAGAATTGTTGTACCAGAAAAACGTGAAATGACGCTTTGTTTTCTTTCATTTTCAAGGCCACAAAGTAGCTTTAACGATTTAATGATTCGGCAAATATTGTTGCAAAAACTCTTCATTGTTTGTAAAGAAAAGGGAAGTGGGAAAAGCAATCAATTTTTGCCAGCCGTTCAAAAAATTGCATAGACTATATAGTCAACGCAACACGTCAGATTTAATTCTATTTGGTGGTTGCAAATTTGCAGACCAGTTGTACAAAAAAAATTGTTCAATTGTCTGAACATTGCCACAAGCATAGGAAAAAATGGTTTTCATTTGCGCAATTTTCGATGTCTGAAATTTCATCTATAATAATTATAAG
>NW_027451685.1:0-2500 GCF_964194025.1 Convolutriloba macropyga
ATGTGAACGTCGTTGTGTACAGTAACCTAGAACTATATAGTCCTTAGTAACGTGCATTTACTAGTACCTGTAATTGGTATTCAGACTCAGGCAGTTTGGAATAGTTTGGCAAAGATGCACCAGAGAAAACTGGGATTTGATACAGAAATTGTTGAATACAAGTATTATGCTGCTTCTAGTAGGTTGAATCCGAAACATCAGCATGTGAAAATTGAAAACATTTCTGGTTCGAATTGTCACAAGTATTTGGTGATCTGAGTAGCCAAACTCACTACAACGCCAATTGAAGGCAAAAATTCTCAACGGGAAAAGCTATTCTCATTGAATGAGCTAACAAGACGAGTATTATGTTGCTTCTAGTAGGCGAAAGCCAAAACATCAACATGTGAAAGTCTTGCTGAACAAATTTAATGTTGTTGAGCTCAGTACCGTGTGAATTAGTAGCCATAATTGGCGAGCGAAAATTGAACTGGCGAAACTTCGTCTTTGGAAAATTGCAGATGCCGAGCACTTATTTTGCAACGAGTATTATGTTGACTGTAGTAAGCGAAAGCCGAAACAGCAACATGTGAAAGCTGTTGAAATTTGTGGTCATTTTGCAATAAGTACAAGGAGTGTAACTAGTAGCCAGGTCAAAATTTGGGATAAGAATGAGCAAAAATTCTGCATGAGAACAGTTGAAATTATGAAACTAAATTACAAAGACTAGTATTATGTTGTTTCGAGTACGCGAAAGCGGAAACATCAACATGTGAACGTTTGTAACGAAGTTTCGTTAATTTCAGCCTAGTACTGAGCAAGAACGAGTAGCCTCATCTCCAATCCCACGCAAAATGTAGTGAAATATGTGAGTGAACCTTATTCACGGTGAGGGTTTCCCGAGGTCTGTATTGCAGCGAGTATTATGTTTGCTTCTAGTAAGCGAAAGCTGAAACAACAACATTTGAAAGTTGGAATTAATGACTGAATGGAAACTTCGACCTGTGTTTGATAGTAGTAGCGAACAAAACTGCTGAATCGGTTTCTGTCTCATATTGGTCAGTGAACCAATTAAGAGACAATCAACTACATAACCTGAATTGGGCGAGAGAACCCCCTTAACTTAAGCATATCAGTAAGGGGAGGAAAAGAAATCAACTGAGAATCCCTTAGTAATGGCGAATGAACAGGGAAAAGCTCATCGGGAAGAGAAATGGCAACATTTCTCGGTGTCCGGTATGGTTTGATGCTAGACTGGTGAATTTGTCCTGATGTCTACTGGAAAGTAGCATCAAAGAAGGTGAAAATCCTGTAAAGGTCATTTTCGATACCAGTCATAATGGCTCATTCCTATGAGTAGAGTTGTTTGAAAGTGCAACTCGAAGCTGGAGATATGTCTCTCCAAAAGCTAATTATAAAGCGAGACCGATAGTAAACAAGTACCGTGAGGGAAAGTTGAAAAGCACTCTGAAGAGAGAGTGAAAAGTACGTGAAACTGTTGAAGGGGAACTGGAGTGAGCGTTACCATACTCAATGCCTTGATATTATATTCTCGGCTACCGAGTAGTGTAGTTGTCGTCTTTTGGCAAATCTTGTTAATGAATCGAGCAGAAGTTTTCCTCGGAATTCTTCTTGTTGATTCTAAACAAAATGAGATAAATTGATCTTGATTGCCTGTCTGACCTCAACTTCCTATTCAATGCTCTCTACAGCCCGTCTTGAAACACGGACCAAGGAGTGTGAGTTGCTTGCAAGTGTTGTCGCTCATTGAAAGCGCACACGCGAAATGAAAGTGAACAGTGTAATTTTATGAATTGCACTACTTTGTGTGGTGAGGGCGCCGATTCGGTGTCCCGCAACCACGGACGGTTTTGCTCTTATTGCATGACTGATCCAGAGCAAGTAGCACACGACCCGAAAGATGGTGATCTATGCTTGGGCAGGGCGAAGCCACGGGAAACCATGGTGGAAGCCCGAAGCGGTTCTGACGTGCAATCGATCGTCTGACCTGAGCATAGGGGCGAAAGACTAATCGAACCATCTAGTAGCTGGTTTTCCTCCGAAGTTTCCCTCAGGATAGCAAAAGCTTGAGCAAGATTGAAAAATCTTCGCAAAGCAATTTCATCGGTTAAAGCGAATGATTAGAGGAATGGGGGAAAATTTTTCCTTCACCTATTCTCAAACTATAAATCGGTGAGATGTCCTTGTGACTTAATTGCACTTGGACTATGAATGCAAGCTTTTTGTGGGCCGCTTTTGGTAAGCAGAACCGGCGATGTGGGATGAACCAAAAGTTGGGTTAAGGCGCCTAACTACTTGCTCATGAGTCACCACAAAAGGTGTTGATTGATACTGACAGCAGGACGGTGGTCATGGAAGTTGAAATCCGCTAAGGAGTGTGTAACAACTCACCTGCCGAATCAATCAGCCCTGAAAATGGATGGCACTAGAGCTCGTGGCCTATACCCAACCATGAATATCAATATCTAACGCAAGTTAGATTAGAGAAAAAGAGCCTCAC
>NW_027451685.1:7500-22374 GCF_964194025.1 Convolutriloba macropyga
TAGCTTTAGCTAGCTTGAGTTAGCTTGAACTAGCTTTAGTTAGCTTGAGTTAGCTTGAGTTAGCTTGAGTTAGCTTGAGTTAGCTTGTCTTAGCTTTAGCTAGCTTGAGTTAGCTTGAACTAGCTTTAGCTACCTTGAGTTAGCTTGAGTTAGCTCGGGTTAGCTTGAGTTAGCTTGAGTTAGCTTGAGTTAGCTTTAGCTAGCTTGAGTTAGCTTGAGTTAGCTTGAGTTAGCTTGAACTAGCTTGAGTTAGCTTGAGTTAGCTTGAGTTAGCTTGAGTTAGCTTGAGTTAGCTTGAGTTAGCTTGTCTTAGCTTTAGCTAGCTTGAGTTAGCTTGAACTAGCTTTAGCTACCTTGAGTTAGCTTGAGTTAGCTCGGGTTAGCTTGAGTTAGCTTGAGTTAGCTTGAGTTAGCTTTAGCTAGCTTGAGTTAGCTTGAGTTAGCTTGAGTTAGCTTGAGTTAGCTTGAATTAGCTTGAGTTAGCTTGAGTTAGCTTTAGCTAGCTTGGGTTAGCTTGAGCTAGCTTGAGTTAGCTCGGGTTAGCTTGAGTTAGCTTGAGTTAGCTTTAGCTAGCTTGAGTTAGCTTGAGTTAGCTTGAGTTAGCTTGAGTTAGCTTTAGCTAGCTTGAGTTAGCTTGAACTAGCTTGAGTTAGCTTGAGCTAGCTTGAGTTAGCTTGAGTTAGCTTGAGTTAGCTTTAGCTAGCTTGAGTTAGCTTGAACTAGCTTTAGTTAGCTTGAGTTAGCTTGAGTTAGCTTGAGTTAGCTTGAGTTAGCTTGTCTTAGCTTTAGCTAGCTTGAGTTAGCTTGAACTAGCTTTAGCTACCTTGAGTTAGCTTGAGTTAGCTCGGGTTAGCTTGAGTTAGCTTGAGTTAGCTTGAGTTAGCTTTAGCTAGCTTGAGTTAGCTTGAGTTAGCTTGAGTTAGCTTGAACTAGCTTGAGTTAGCTTGAGTTAGCTTGAGTTAGCTTGAGTTAGCTTGAGTTAGCTTGAGTTAGCTTGTCTTAGCTTTAGCTAGCTTGAGTTAGCTTGAACTAGCTTTAGCTACCTTGAGTTAGCTTGAGTTAGCTCGGGTTAGCTTGAGTTAGCTTGAGTTAGCTTGAGTTAGCTTTAGCTAGCTTGAGTTAGCTTGAGTTAGCTTGAGTTAGCTTGAGTTAGCTTGAATTAGCTTGAGTTAGCTTGAGTTAGCTTTAGCTAGCTTGGGTTAGCTTGAGCTAGCTTGAGTTAGCTCGGGGTTAGCTTGAGTTAGCTTGAGTTAGCTTTAGCTAGCTTGAGTTAGCTTGAGTTAGCTTGAGTTAGCTTGAGTTAGCTTTAGCTAGCTTGAGTTAGCTTGAACTAGCTTGAGTTAGCTTGAGCTAGCTTGAGTTAGCTTGAGTTAGCTTGAGTTAGCTTTAGCTAGCTTGAGTTAGCTTGAACTAGCTTGAGTTAGCTTGAGTTAGCTTGAGTTAGCTTTGTCTTAGCTTTAGCTAGCTTGAGCTAGCTTGAACTAGCTTTAGCTACCTTGAGTTAGCTTGAGTTAGCTCGGGTTAGCTTGAGTTAGCTTGAGTTAGCTTGAGTTAGCTTTAGCTAGCTTGAGTTAGCTTGAGTTAGCTTGAGTTAGCTTGAACTAGCTTGAGTTAGCTTGAGTTAGCTTGAGTTAGCTTGAGTTAGCTTGAGTTAGCTTGTCTTAGCTTTAGCTAGCTTGAGTTAGCTTGAACTAGCTTTAGCTACCTTGAGTTAGCTTGAGTTAGCTCGGGTTAGCTTGAGTTAGCTTGAGTTAGCTTGAGTTAGCTTTAGCTAGCTTGAGTTAGCTTGAGTTAGCTTGAGTTAGCTTGAGTTAGCTTGAATTAGCTTGAGTTAGCTTGAGTTAGCTTTAGCTAGCTTGGGTTAGCTTGAGCTAGCTTGAGTTAGCTCGGGTTAGCTTGAGTTAGCTTGAGTTAGCTTTAGCTAGCTTGAGTTAGCTTGAGTTAGCTTGAGTTAGCTTGAGTTAGCTTTAGCTAGCTTGAGTTAGCTTGAACTAGCTTGAGTTAGCTTGAGCTAGCTTGAGTTAGCTTGAGTTAGCTTGAGTTAGCTTTAGCTAGCTTGAGTTAGCTTGAACTAGCTTGAGTTAGCTTGAGCTAGCTTGAGTTAGCTTGAGTTAGCTTGAGTTAGCTTTAGCTAGCTTGAGTTAGCTTGAACTAGCTTGAGTTAGCTTGAGTTAGCTTGAGTTAGCTTGAGTTAGCTTGTCTTAGCTTTAGCTAGCTTGAGCTAGCTTGAACTAGCTTTAGCTACCTTGAGTTAGCTTGAGTTAGCTCGGGTTAGCTTGAGTTAGCTTGAGTTAGCTTGAGTTAGCTTGAGCTAGCTTGAGTTAGCTTGAGTTAGCTTGAGTTAGCTTTAGCTAGCTTGAGTTAGCTTGAACTAGCTTGAGTTAGCTTGAGCTAGCTTGAGTTAGCTTGAGTTAGCTTGAGTTAGCTTTAGCTAGCTTGAGTTAGCTTGAACTAGCTTGAGTTAGCTTGAGTTAGCTTGAGTTAGCTTGAGTTAGCTTGTCTTAGCTTTAGCTAGCTTGAGCTAGCTTGAACTAGCTTTAGCTACCTTGAGTTAGCTTGAGTTAGCTCGGGTTAGCTTGAGTTAGCTTGAGTTAGCTTGAGTTAGCTTTAGCTAGCTTGAGTTAGCTTGAGTTAGCTTGAGTTAGCTTGAACTAGCTTGAGTTAGCTTGAGTTAGCTTGAGTTAGCTTGAGTTAGCTTGAGTTAGCTTGAGTTAGCTTGTCTTAGCTTTAGCTAGCTTGAGTTAGCTTGAACTAGCTTTAGCTACCTTGAGTTAGCTTGAGTTAGCTCGGGTTAGCTTGAGTTAGCTTGAGTTAGCTTGAGTTAGCTTTAGCTAGCTTGAGTTAGCTTGAGTTAGCTTGAGTTAGCTTGAGTTAGCTTGAATTAGCTTGAGTTAGCTTGAGTTAGCTTTAGCTAGCTTGGGTTAGCTTGAGCTAGCTTGAGTTAGCTCGGGTTAGCTTGAGTTAGCTTGAGTTAGCTTTAGCTAGCTTGAGTTAGCTTGAGTTAGCTTGAGTTAGCTTGAGTTAGCTTTAGCTAGCTTGAGTTAGCTTGAACTAGCTTGAGTTAGCTTGAGCTAGCTTGAGTTAGCTTGAGTTAGCTTGAGTTAGCTTTAGCTAGCTTGAGTTAGCTTGAACTAGCTTTAGTTAGCTTGAGTTAGCTTGAGTTAGCTTGAGTTAGCTTGAGTTAGCTTGTCTTAGCTTTAGCTAGCTTGAGTTAGCTTGAACTAGCTTTAGCTACCTTGAGTTAGCTTGAGTTAGCTCGGGTTAGCTTGAGTTAGCTTGAGTTAGCTTGAGTTAGCTTTAGCTAGCTTGAGTTAGCTTGAGTTAGCTTGAGTTAGCTTGAGTTAGCTTGAGTTAGCTTGAGTTAGCTTGTCTTAGCTTTAGCTAGCTTGAGTTAGCTTGAACTAGCTTTAGCTACCTTGAGTTTAGCTTGAGTTAGCTCGGGTTAGCTTGAGTTAGCTTGAGTTAGCTTGAGTTAGCTTTAGCTAGCTTGAGTTAGCTTGAGTTAGCTTGAGTTAGCTTGAGTTAGCTTGAATTAGCTTGAGTTAGCTTGAGTTAGCTTTAGCTAGCTTGGGTTAGCTCGAGCTAGCTTGAGTTAGCTCGGGTTAGCTTGAGTTAGCTTGAGTTAGCTTTAGCTAGCTTGAGTTAGCTTGAGTTAGCTTGAGTTAGCTTGAGTTAGCTTTAGCTAGCTTGAGTTAGCTTGAACTAGCTTGAGTTAGCTTGAGCTAGCTTGAGTTAGCTTGAGTTAGCTTGAGTTAGCTTTAGCTAGCTTGAGTTAGCTTGAACTAGCTTTAGTTAGCTTGAGTTAGCTTGAGTTAGCTTTAGCTAGCTTGGGTTAGCTTGAGCTAGCTTGAGTTAGCTCGGGTTAGCTTGAGTTAGCTTGAGTTAGCTTTAGCTAGCTTGAGTTAGCTTGAGTTAGCTTGAGTTAGCTTGAGTTAGCTTTAGCTAGCTTGAGTTAGCTTGAACTAGCTTGAGTTAGCTTGAGCTAGCTTGAGTTAGCTTGAGTTAGCTTGAGTTAGCTTTAGCTAGCTTGAGTTAGCTTGAACTAGCTTTAGTTAGCTTGAGTTAGCTTGAGTTAGCTTGAGTTAGCTTGAGTTAGCTTGTCTTAGCTTTAGCTAGCTTGAGTTAGCTTGAACTAGCTTTAGCTACCTTGAGTTAGCTTGAGTTAGCTCGGGTTAGCTTGAGTTAGCTTGAGTTAGCTTGAGTTAGCTTTAGCTAGCTTGAGTTAGCTTGAGTTAGCTTGAGTTAGCTTGAGTTAGCTTGAGTTAGCTTGAGTTAGCTTGTCTTAGCTTTAGCTAGCTTGAGTTAGCTTGAACTAGCTTTAGCTACCTTGAGTTAGCTTGAGTTAGCTCGGGTTAGCTTGAGTTAGCTTGAGTTAGCTTGAGTTAGCTTTAGCTAGCTTGAGTTAGCTTGAGTTAGCTTGAGTTAGCTTGAGTTAGCTTGAATTAGCTTGAGTTAGCTTGAGTTAGCTTTAGCTAGCTTGGGTTAGCTTGAGCTAGCTTGGAGTTAGCTCGGGTTAGCTTGAGTTAGCTTGAGTTAGCTTTAGCTAGCTTGAGTTAGCTTGAGTTAGCTTGAGTTAGCTTGAGTTAGCTTTAGCTAGCTTGAGTTAGCTTGAACTAGCTTGAGTTAGCTTGAGCTAGCTTGAGTTAGCTTGAGTTAGCTTGAGTTAGCTTTAGCTAGCTTGAGTTAGCTTGAACTAGCTTGAGTTAGCTTGAGTTAGCTTGAGTTAGCTTGTCTTAGCTTTAGCTAGCTTGAGCTAGCTTGAACTAGCTTTAGCTACCTTGAGTTAGCTTGAGTTAGCTCGGGTTAGCTTGAGTTAGCTTGAGTTAGCTTGAGTTAGCTTTAGCTAGCTTGAGTTAGCTTGAGTTAGCTGAGTTAGCTTGAACTAGCTTGAGTTAGCTTGAGTTAGCTTGAGTTAGCTTGAGTTAGCTTGAGTTAGCTTGTCTTAGCTTTAGCTAGCTTGAGTTAGCTTGAACTAGCTTTAGCTACCTTGAGTTAGCTTGAGTTAGCTCGGGTTAGCTTGAGTTAGCTTGAGTTAGCTTGAGTTAGCTTTAGCTAGCTTGAGTTAGCTTGAGTTAGCTTGAGTTAGCTTGAGTTAGCTTGAATTAGCTTGAGTTAGCTTGAGTTAGCTTTAGCTAGCTTGGGTTAGCTTGAGCTAGCTTGAGTTAGCTCGGGTTAGCTTGAGTTAGCTTGAGTTAGCTTTAGCTAGCTTGAGTTAGCTTGAGTTAGCTTGAGTTAGCTTGAGTTAGCTTTAGCTAGCTTGAGTTAGCTTGAACTAGCTTGAGTTAGCTTGAGCTAGCTTGAGTTAGCTTGAGTTAGCTTGAGTTAGCTTTAGCTAGCTTGAGTTAGCTTGAACTAGCTTGAGTTAGCTTGAGCTAGCTTGAGTTAGCTTGAGTTAGCTTGAGTTAGCTTTAGCTAGCTTGAGTTAGCTTGAACTAGCTTGAGTTAGCTTGAGTTAGCTTGAGTTAGCTTGAGTTAGCTTGTCTTAGCTTTAGCTAGCTTGAGCTAGCTTGAACTAGCTTTAGCTACCTTGAGTTAGCTTGAGTTAGCTCGGGTTAGCTTGAGTTAGCTTGAGTTAGCTTGAGTTAGCTTGAGCTAGCTTGAGTTAGCTTGAGTTAGCTTGAGTTAGCTTTAGCTAGCTTGAGTTAGCTTGAACTAGCTTGAGTTAGCTTGAGCTAGCTTGAGTTAGCTTGAGTTAGCTTGAGTTAGCTTTAGCTAGCTTGAGTTAGCTTGAACTAGCTTGAGTTAGCTTGAGTTAGCTTGAGTTAGCTTGAGTTAGCTTGTCTTAGCTTTAGCTAGCTTGAGCTAGCTTGAACTAGCTTTAGCTACCTTGAGTTAGCTTGAGTTAGCTCGGGTTAGCTTGAGTTAGCTTGAGTTAGCTTGAGTTAGCTTTAGCTAGCTTGAGTTAGCTTGAGTTAGCTTGAGTTAGCTTGAACTAGCTTGAGTTAGCTTGAGTTAGCTTGAGTTAGCTTGAGTTAGCTTGAGTTAGCTTGAGTTAGCTTGTCTTAGCTTTAGCTAGCTTGAGTTAGCTTGAACTAGCTTTAGCTACCTTGAGTTAGCTTGAGTTAGCTCGGGTTAGCTTGAGTTAGCTTGAGTTAGCTTGAGTTAGCTTTAGCTAGCTTGAGTTAGCTTGAGTTAGCTTGAGTTAGCTTGAGTTAGCTTGAATTAGCTTGAGTTAGCTTGAGTTAGCTTTAGCTAGCTTGGGTTAGCTTGAGCTAGCTTGAGTTAGCTCGGGTTAGCTTGAGTTAGCTTGAGTTAGCTTTAGCTAGCTTGAGTTAGCTTGAGTTAGCTTGAGTTAGCTTGAGTTAGCTTTAGCTAGCTTGAGTTAGCTTGAACTAGCTTGAGTTAGCTTGAGCTAGCTTGAGTTAGCTTGAGTTAGCTTGAGTTAGCTTTAGCTAGCTTGAGTTAGCTTGAACTAGCTTTAGTTAGCTTGAGTTAGCTTGAGTTAGCTTGAGTTAGCTTGAGTTAGCTTGTCTTAGCTTTAGCTAGCTTGAGTTAGCTTGAACTAGCTTTAGCTACCTTGAGTTAGCTTGAGTTAGCTCGGGTTAGCTTGAGTTAGCTTGAGTTAGCTTGAGTTAGCTTTAGCTAGCTTGAGTTAGCTTGAGTTAGCTTGAGTTAGCTTGAGTTAGCTTGAGTTAGCTTGAGTTAGCTTGTCTTAGCTTTAGCTAGCTTGAGTTAGCTTGAACTAGCTTTAGCTACCTTGAGTTAGCTTGAGTTAGCTCGGGTTAGCTTGAGTTAGCTTGAGTTAGCTTGAGTTAGCTTTAGCTAGCTTGAGTTAGCTTGAGTTAGCTTGAGTTAGCTTGAGTTAGCTTGAATTAGCTTGAGTTAGCTTGAGTTAGCTTTAGCTAGCTTGGGTTAGCTTGAGCTAGCTTGAGTTAGCTCGGGTTAGCTTGAGTTAGCTTGAGTTAGCTTTAGCTAGCTTGAGTTAGCTTGAGTTAGCTTGAGTTAGCTTGAGTTAGCTTTAGCTGAGCTTGAGTTAGCTTGAACTAGCTTGAGTTAGCTTGAGCTAGCTTGAGTTAGCTTGAGTTAGCTTGAGTTAGCTTTAGCTAGCTTGAGTTAGCTTGAACTAGCTTGAGTTAGCTTGAGTTAGCTTGAGTTAGCTTGAGTTAGCTTGAGTTAGCTTGTCTTAGCTTTAGCTAGCTTGAGTTAGCTTGAACTAGCTTTAGCTACCTTGAGTTAGCTTGAGTTAGCTCGGGTTAGCTTGAGTTAGCTTGAGTTAGCTTGAGTTAGCTTTAGCTAGCTTGAGTTAGCTTGAGTTAGCTTGAGTTAGCTTGAACTAGCTTGAGTTAGCTTGAGTTAGCTTGAGTTAGCTTGAGTTAGCTTGAGTTAGCTTGTCTTAGCTTTAGCTAGCTTGAGTTAGCTTGAACTAGCTTTAGCTACCTTCAGTTAGCTTGAGTTAGCTCGGGTTAGCTTGAGTTAGCTTGAGTTAGCTTGAGTTAGCTTTAGCTAGCTTGAGTTAGCTTGAGTTAGCTTGAGTTAGCTTGAGTTAGCTTGAATTAGCTTGAGTTAGCTTGAGTTAGCTTTAGCTAGCTTGGGTTAGCTTGAGCTAGCTTGAGTTAGCTCGGGTTAGCTTGAGTTAGCTTGAGTTAGCTTTAGCTAGCTTGAGTTAGCTTGAGTTAGCTTGAGTTAGCTTGAGTTAGCTTTAGCTAGCTTGAGTTAGCTTGAGCTAGCTGAGTTAGCTTGAGTTAGCTAGCTTGAGCTTGAGCTAGCTAGCTAGCTTGAGCTTGAGCTAGCTAGCTCGCTTGAGCTTGAGCTTGAGCTAGCTAGCTTGAGCTTGAGCTAGCTAGCTAGCTTGAGCTTGAGCTTGAGCTAGCTGGCTTGAGCTTGAGCTAGCTAGCTTGAGCTTGAGCTAGCTAGCTAGCTAGCTTGAGCTTGAGCTTGAGCTAGCTAGCTAGCTTGAGCTAGCTATCTAGCTTGAGCTTGAGCTAGCTAGCTAGCTTGAGCTTGAGCTTGAGCTTGAGCTAGCTGGCTTGAGCTTGAGCTAGCTAGCTTGAGCTTGAGCTAGCTAGCTAGCTTGAGCTTGAGCTTGAGCTAGCTGGCTTGAGCTTGAGCTAGCTAGCTTGAGCTTGAGCTAGCTAGCTAGCTTGAGCTTGAGCTTGAGCTAGCTAGCTAGCTAGCTTGAGCTTGAGCTTGAGCTTGAGCTAGCTAGCTTGAGCTTGAGCTAGCTAGCTAGCTTGAGCTTGAGCTTGAGCTAGCTAGCTTGAGCTTGAGCTTGAGCTAGCTAGCTTGAGCTTGAGCTTGAGCTAGCTAGCTTGAGCTTGAGCTTGAGCTAGCTAGCTTGAGCTTGAGCTTGAGCTAGCTAGCTAGCTAGCTTGAGCTTGAGCTAGCTAGCTTGAGCTTGAGCTAGCTAGCTAGCTTGAGATTGAGCTTGAGCTAGCTGGCTTGAGCTTGAGCTAGCTAGCTTGAGCTTGAGCTAGCTAGCTTGAGCTTGAGCTAGCTAGCTAGCTTGAACTTGAGCTAGCTAGCTAGCTTGAGCTTGAGCTTGAGCTAGCTAGCTAGCTTGAGCTTGAGCTTGAGCTAGCTGGCTTGAGCTTGAGCTAGCTAGCTTGAGCTTGAGCTAGCTAGCTTGAGCTTGAGCTAGCTAGCTAGCTTGAACTTGAGCTAGCTAGCTAGCTTGAGCTTGAGCTAGCTAGCTAGCTTGAGCTTGAGCTAGCTAGCTAGCTTGAGCTTGAGCTTGAGCTAGCTAGCTTGAGCTTGAGCTTGAGCTAGCTAGCTAGCTTGAGCTTGAGCTAGCTAGCTTGAGCTTGAGCTAGCTAGCTTGAGCTTGAGCTAGCTAGCTAGCTTGAGCTTGAGCTAGCTAGCTAGCTTGAACTTGAGCTAGCTAGCTAGCTTGAGCTTGAGCTAGCTAGCTAGCTTGAGCTAGCTAGCTAGCTTGAGCTTGAGCTTGAGCTAGCTAGCTTGAGCTTGAGCTAGCTAGCTAGCTTGAGCTTGAGCTAGCTAGCTAGCTTGAGCTTGAGCTAGCTAGCTAGCTTGAGCTTGAGCTTGAGCTAGCTAGCTTGAGCTTGAGCTTGAGCTAGCTAGCTAGCTTGAGCTTGAGCTAGCTAGCTTGAGCTTGAGCTAGCTAGCTTGAGCTTGAGCTAGCTAGCAAGCTTGTGCTTGAGCTAGCTAGCTAGCTTGAGCTTGAGCTTGAGCTAGCTAGCTTGAGCTTGAGCTAGCTAGCTTGAGCTTGAGCTAGCTAGCTTGAGCTTGAGCTAGCTAGCAAGCTTGTGCTTGAGCTAGCTAGCTAGCTTGAGCTTGAGCTTGAGCTAGCTGGCTTGAGCTTGAGCTAGCTAGCTTGAGCTTGAGCTAGCTAGCTTGAGCTTGACCTAGCTAGCTAGCTTGAACTTGAGCTAGCTAGCTAGCTTGAGCTTGAGCTAGCTAGCTAGCTTGAGCTTGAGCTAGCTAGCTAGCTTGAGCTTGAGCTTGAGCTAGCTAGCTTGAGCTTGAGCTTGAGCTAGCTAGCTAGCTTGAGCTTGAGCTAGCTAGCTTGAGCTTGAGCTAGCTAGCTTGAGCTTGAGCTAGCTAGCTAGCTTGAGCTTGAGCTAGCTAGCTAGCTTGAACTTGAGCTAGCTAGCTAGCTTGAGTTTGAGCTAGCTAGCTTGAGCTTGAGCTAGCTAGCTTGAGCTTGAGCTAGCTAGCTAGCTTGAACTTGAGCTAGCTAGCTAGCTTGAGCTTGAGCTAGCTAGCTAGCTTGAGCTTGAGCTAGCTAGCTAGCTTGAGCTTGAGCTTGAGCTAGCTAGCTTGAGCTTGAGCTTGAGCTAGCTAGCTAGCTTGAGCTTGAGCTAGCTAGCTTGAGCTTGAGCTAGCTAGCTTGAGCTTGAGCTAGCTAGCTAGCTTGAGCTTGAGCTAGCTAGCTAGCTTGAACTTGAGCTAGCTAGCTAGCTTGAGCTTGAGCTAGCTAGCTTGAGCTTGAGCTAGCTAGCTAGCTTGAGCTTGAGCTTGAGCTAGCTAGCTAGCTAGCTTGAGCTTGAGCTTGAGCTTGAGCTAGCTAGCTTGAGCTTGAGCTAGCTAGCTAGCTTGAGCTTGGGCTTGAGCTAGCTAGCTTGAGCTTGAGCTTGAGCTAGCTAGCTTGAGCTTGAGCTTGAGCTAGCTAGCTTGAGCTTGAGCTTGAGCTAGCTAGCTTGAGCTTGAGCTTGAGCTAGCTAGCTAGCTAGCTTGAGCTTGAGCTAGCTAGCTTGAGCTTGAGCTAGCTAGCTAGCTTGAGCTTGAGCTTGAGCTAGCTGGCTTGAGCTTGAGCTAGCTAGCTTGAGCTTGAGCTAGCTAGCTTGAGCTTGAGCTAGCTAGCTAGCTTGAACTTGAGCTAGCTAGCTAGCTTGAGCTTGAGCTTGAGCTTGAGCTAGCTAGCTAGCTTGAGCTTGAGCTTGAGCTAGCTGGCTTGAGCTTGAGCTAGCTAGCTTGAGCTTGAGCTAGCTAGCTTGAGCTTGAGCTAGCTAGCTAGCTTGAACTTGAGCTAGCTAGCTAGCTTGAGCTTGAGCTAGCTAGCTAGCTTGAGCTTGAGCTAGCTAGCTAGCTTGAGCTTGAGCTTGAGCTAGCTAGCTTGAGCTTGAGCTTGAGCTAGCTAGCTAGCTTGAGCTTGAGCTAGCTAGCTTGAGCTTGAGCTAGATAGCTTGAGCTTGAGCTAGCTAGCTAGCTTGAGCTTGAGCTAGCTAGCTAGCTTGAACTTGAGCTAGCTAGCTAGCTTGAGCTTGAGCTAGCTAGCTAGCTTGAGCTAGCTAGCTAGCTTGAGCTTGAGCTTGAGCTAGCTAGCTTGAGCTTGAGCTAGCTAGCTAGCTTGAGCTTGAGCTAGCTAGCTAGCTTGAGCTTGAGCTAGCTAGCTAGCTTGAGCTTGAGCTTGAGCTAGCTAGCTTGAGCTTGAGCTTGAGCTAGCTAGCTAGCTTGAGCTTGAGCTAGCTAGCTTGAGCTTGAGCTAGCTAGCTTGAGCTTGAGCTAGCTAGCAAGCTTGTGCTTGAGCTAGCTAGCTAGCTTGAGCTTGAGCTTGAGCTAGCTAGCTTGAGCTTGAGCTAGCTAGCTTGAGCTTGAGCTAGCTAGCTTGAGCTTGAGCTAGCTAGCAAGCTTGTGCTTGAGCTAGCTAGCTAGCTTGAGCTTGAGCTTGAGCTAGCTGGCTTGAGCTTGAGCTAGCTAGCTTGAGCTTGAGCTAGCTAGCTTGAGCTTGAGCTAGCTAGCTAGCTTGAACTTGAGCTAGCTAGCTAGCTTGAGCTTGAGCTAGCTAGCTAGCTTGAGCTTGAGCTAGCTAGCTAGCTTGAGCTTGAGCTTGAGCTAGCTAGCTTGAGCTTGAGCTTGAGCTAGCTAGCTAGCTTGAGCTTGAGCTAGCTAGCTTGAGCTTGAGCTAGCTAGCTTGAGCTTGAGCTAGCTAGCTAGCTTGAGCTTGAGCTAGCTAGCTAGCTTGAACTTGAGCTAGCTAGCTAGCTTGAGTTTGAGCTAGCTAGCTTGAGCTTGAGCTAGCTAGCTTGAGCTTGAGCTAGCTAGCTAGCTTGAACTTGAGCTAGCTAGCTAGCTTGAGCTTGAGCTAGCTAGCTAGCTTGAGCTTGAGCTAGCTAGCTAGCTTGAGCTTGAGCTTGAGCTAGCTAGCTTGAGCTTGAGCTTGAGCTAGCTAGCTAGCTTGAGCTTGAGCTAGCTAGCTTGAGCTTGAGCTAGCTAGCTTGAGCTTGAGCTAGCTAGCTAGCTTGAGCTTGAGCTAGCTAGCTAGCTTGAACTTGAGCTAGCTAGCTAGCTTGAGCTTGAGCTAGCTAGCTAGCTTGAGCTAGCTAGCTAGCTTGAGCTTGAGCTTGAGCTTGAGCTAGCTAGCTTGAGCTTGAGCTAGCTAGCTAGCTTGAGCTTGAGCTAGCTAGCTAGCTTGAGCTTGAGCTAGCTAGCTAGCTTGAGCTTGAGCTTGAGCTAGCTAGCTTGAGCTTGAGCTAGCTAGCTAGCTTGAGCTTGAGCTAGCTAGCTAGCTTGAGCTTGAGCTTGAGCTAGCTAGCTTGAGCTTGAGCTTGAGCTAGCTAGCTAGCTTGAGCTTGAGCTAGCTAGCTTGAGCTTGAGCTAGCTAGCTTGAGCTTGAGCTAGCTAGCTAGCTTGTGCTTGAGCTAGCTAGCTAGCTTGAGCTTGAGCTTGAGCTAGCTGGCTTGAGCTTGAGCTAGCTAGCTTGAGCTTGAGCTAGCTAGCTTGAGCTTGAGCTAGCTAGCTAGCTTGAACTTGAGCTAGCTAGCTAGCTTGAGCTTGAGCTAGCTAGCTAGCTTGAGCTTGAGCTAGCTAGCTAGCTTGAGCTTGAGCTTGAGCTAGCTAGCTTGAGCTTGAGCTTGAGCTAGCTAGCTAGCTTGAGCTTGAGCTAGCTAGCTTGAGCTTGAGCTAGCTAGCTTGAGCTTGAGCTAGCTAGCTAGCTTGAGCTTGAGCTAGCTAGCTAGCTTGAACTTGAGCTAGCTAGCTAGCTTGAGCTTGAGCTAGCTAGCTAGCTTGAGCTAGCTAGCTAGCTTGAGCTTGAGCTTGAGCTAGCTAGCTTGAGCTTGAGCTAGCTAGCTAGCTTGAGCTTGAGCTAGCTAGCTAGCTTGAGCTTGAGCCAGCTAGCTAGCTTGAGCTTGAGCTTGAGCTAGCTAGCTTGAGCTTGAGCTTGAGCTAGCTAGCTAGCTTGAGCTTGAGCTAGCTAGCTTGAGCTTGGAGCTAGCTAGCTTGAGCTTGAGCTAGCTAGCAAGCTTGTGCTTGAGCTAGCTAGCTAGCTTGAGCTTGAGCTTGAGCTAGCTAGCTTGAGCTTGAGCTAGCTAGCTTGAGCTTGAGCTAGCTAGCTTGAGCTTGAGCTAGCTAGCAAGCTTGTGCTTGAGCTAGCTAGCTAGCTTGAGCTTGAGCTTGAGCTAGCTGGCTTGAGCTTGAGCTAGCTAGCTTGAGCTTGAGCTAGCTAGCTTGAGCTTGAGCTAGCTAGCTAGCTTGAACTTGAGCTAGCTAGCTAGCTTGAGCTTGAGCTAGCTAGCTAGCTTGAGCTTGAGCTAGCTAGCTAGCTTGAGCTTGAGCTTGAGCTAGCTAGCTTGAGCTTGAGCTTGAGCTAGCTAGCTAGCTGGAGCTTGAGCTAGCTAGCTTGAGCTTGAGCTAGCTAGCTTGAGCTTGAGCTAGCTAGCTAGCTTGAGCTTGAGCTAGCTAGCTAGCTTGAACTTGAGCTAGCTAGCTAGCTTGAGTTTGAGCTAGCTAGCTTGAGCTTGAGCTAGCTAGCTTGAGCTTGAGCTAGCTAGCTAGCTTGAACTTGAGCTAGCTAGCTAGCTTGAGCTTGAGCTAGCTAGCTAGCTTGAGCTTGAGCTAGCTAGCTAGCTTGAGCTTGAGCTTGAGCTAGCTAGCTTGAGCTTGAGCTTGAGCTAGCTAGCTAGCTTGAGCTTGAGCTAGCTAGCTTGAGCTTGAGCTAGCTAGCTTGAGCTTGAGCTAGCTAGCTAGCTTGAGCTTGAGCTAGCTAGCTAGCTTGAACTTGAGCTAGCTAGCTAGCTTGAGCTTGAGCTAGCTAGCTAGCTTGAGCTAGCTAGCTAGCTTGAGCTTGAGCTTGAGCTTGAGCTAGCTAGCTTGAGCTTGAGCTAGCTAGCTAGCTTGAGCTTGAGCTAGCTAGCCAGCTTGAGCTTGAGCTAGCTAGCTAGCTTGAGCTTGAGCTTGAGCTAGCTAGCTTGAGCTTGAGCTTGAGCTAGCTAGCTAGCTTGAGCTTGAGCTAGCTAGCTAGCTTGAGCTTGAGCTTGAGCTAGCTAGCTTGAGCTTGAGCTTGAGCTAGCTAGCTAGCTTGAGCTTGAGCTAGCTAGCTTGAGCTTGAGCTAGCTAGCTTGAGATTGAGCTAGCTAGCTAGCTTGTGCTTGAGCTAGCTAGCTAGCTTGAGCTTGAGCTTGAGCTAGCTGGCTTGAGCTTGAGCTAGCTAGCTTGAGCTTGAGCTAGCTAGCTTGAGCTTGAGCTAGCTAGCTAGCTTGAACTTGAGCTAGCTAGCTAGCTTGAGCTTGAGCTTGAGCTAGCTAGCTAGCTTGAGCTTGAGCTAGCTAGCTAGCTTGAGCTTGAGCTTGAGCTAGCTAGCTTGAGCTTGAGCTTGAGCTAGCTAGCTAGCTTGAGCTTGAGCTAGCTAGCTTGAGCTTGAGCTAGCTAGCTTGAGCTTGAGCTAGCTAGCTAGCTTGAGCTTGAGCTAGCTAGCTAGCTTGAACTTGAGCTAGCTAGCTAGCTTGAGCTTGAGCTAGCTAGCTAGCTTGAGCTAGCTAGCTAGCTTGAGCTTGAGCTTGAGCTTGAGCTAGCTAGCTTGAGCTTGAGCTAGCTAGCTAGCTTGAGCTTGAGCTAGCTAGCTAGCTTGAGCTTGAGCTAGCTAGCTAGCTTGAGCTTGAGCTTGAGCTAGCTAGCTTGAGCTTGAGCTTGAGCTAGCTAGCTAGCTTGAGCTTGAGCTAGCTAGCTTGAGCTTGAGCTAGCTAGCTTGAGCTTGAGCTAGCTAGCTAGCTTGAGCTTGAGCTAGCTAGCTAGCTTGAGCTTGAGCTAGCTGGCTTGAGCTTGAGCTAGATAGCTTGAGCTTGAGCTAGCTAGCTAGCTTGAGCTAGCTAGCTAGAGCTCGACCTATGAAAAGCTGCGCAAACACTTATTCTATAATAATTGCGAAAATTAAAAATTTCACAAGTGAAAAGCTGCATAAACAGTAATTCTATGTGTGGGGCATTATTAGGGGGAGGTGTCTTGTCAAAATATGGCTGGACTAAAGACCTCAACCCAGATAGGGTGGAAGGCCCTATGATCGGTCTGTTACTAATCGGTGACCGATAAAGACCTGACCAAGGCCTGTAGTAAGCTTGGTTAGGCATTACAGGAGATAACACTAAGACCGAGGGGTCTTAGAGAGCCCTCTAGCGGGGCGAATAGAGCTAGATCGAGCCTTGGGAAAGCTAGATCGAGCAGGACTGAAGCTAAAGGATAGACCGAGAGGTCTGTCTGGTC
>NW_027451686.1:0-57500 GCF_964194025.1 Convolutriloba macropyga
TCCAAATTTTCCCAATTTGGATAATTTAGACGTAGAGTCCCAAATTTCTGAATTCAAGTGGGTTATTCATAATGGGCTGCGCAGAACAACTCTAACATATCGTTCTGACAAACAAGAAATTTCCATTTCTCAACATCGCTGGAACGGATATCAGTGGAGTTTTCTTACAAAGATTGATTTAAAAAAAAGAGGAGTATAAAAATCTAGTAGATCATCTACCAACACTTCTTTCCTATATAGAAAATTACAAAAAGACTTGCATTATTTTGGACGAAACAACTCAGAGTTAATGAATATTGTTACTCTGGTAAACATTTTCAATTGTTACGGAAGCATACTTTCAATGTTCCCTACGAACGAAAAACGTAAAAACTGTTTTCTCGCAGCGTGTAAAATTTGGGACCGAAATGTCGATTTGGACGAAATTGATCAAAAGTTTCCTCACGGAGGAAGAATTGGATATGGAAACTCTCTTTTGGACTTTTTCTTAGCTAGATCAAAAATTTTTCGTCTACATGCAATTTTACATGATTCTGCTGGAGCTGTGAAAACGTTAACAGACGAAGGACCAGGTTATTGTTACATGCTGCCGCAATTACCCAGCTCCTGTCTTCTAGGTCATATAACTGGATTATTCTTTTGTCTCTACATTAAAGTTTGTCATCCTCATATTTTTAAAATACTAGATTGTTAATCATTTGTCAATTATCTCAGCTAAAAAGAGGATGACTCTCGTTGTGTTTGATATTGAGTGCTTGGAGGGAACAGTTGTCAAGGAGCTGGGAATTTTCAAGGACGGAATTGTGTTAGGATATACATTCCTCCCACCGAATGACTACAAGCCAACATTTCAAGCAAAGTGGAACACAAAGAATTTACATGGAATAAACTGGAATAATGGAAAAGTTGATTACTCAGATCTTCCAACCATAATTCATCAATATTGTTCTCCTACAACCGAATACTTTGCCAAAGGATTGGAGAAATGTAAAATCCTATCCAATTATTTGTGTAAGGATGTGGAAAATTTGGACGATTTTGGATGTCCAAAAGCCTCTAAGTTGATTTCCAACGAAGATACAATCTGGGAATGTAGTAACTACCCCTACCGACACAAGAAAACATTGCACTGTGCAGAGAAGAAAGCTTATGCTTATGGAACTTGGGTTCTTAATTTTTTTGACAAAATTTAATATTTGTAAAAATTTTTATATACTTTGATTGTAATGTATCATATTGTCTTTTAATTAATTTTTAAAATCATTTTTTTCGCCTACAAAACATAGAAAAGTTGCTTCAAAAATGAGAAAGTTGAACAAATTTTGTCCTAGCGTTACACAGTTATTCTTCATTTCAATTCTGTCGTTTTTCTTAATTTTGAATTTATTCTCCTTTTTTATGCTTTCTGTTATTAATTCCTGTGAAGAGACAGTGTTTTGGCTGTCGCTGTTGTTTGTTTCTTTTTTATGTTTAGAAGCTTATCTCATTTTTTTATTTATTTACATCACAATTCAGTTGAAACATTTTCTCTATCGTCTCAATGATTACGTTTAAATGACTGAGCATACAGATAAAGGATTAAATTTGGGTAATTTTGTCTTTGATGATAATAATCAGGAACGACAATCATGGAAATGTTTTGGACAGACTTGTAATAGGTCTCTAGTCGTTTTTCTGTCCCAATTTTTTGTTATACTCGTAATTCTGGTCTGTTGTATAGTACGAATAACATTGGCTACAACGTGTGAAGAAACAACAGTTTGGATTGCAATCCTTTCTAGTACAGTTGGTTATATTTTACCTTCACCTAAATTATGAACAAGATAATTTCCACAAAAGAACGAATTTTTATTTCATTGGTTGGTCCAAGCGGATCTGGGAAATCTCATCTTATACATGAATGGTTAACAATTGGAACTTTTCAACCAGAGTTCGACAGAATTTACTACTTCTATCAACATTATCAACCTCTTTATGGTTTAATGTCTAAAGATGTTAAAAATATTGAGTTCATAGAAGGAGTTGACTTTGAGTTTATTCAAAACCTCCCAAATAACGGAACAAAGTATCTGTTAATTTTTGACGACTCTTGTGAGGAGATTTCCAGCTCTAAAGATTTCGTTAAAATTGCAACAGCTGGAAGACATAAAGGACTCAGCACAATATACATCAAACACAATTTGTTTCATCAGAGTAGATTAGGAAGAGATATAGAGTTACAAAATACTCATATCGTCTTGTTGAAATCTCCTAGAGATGTACTGCAAATAAACACTCTGAGCCAACAGTTGGGATTAGGTTCACAATTAAAAGATTGGTATACCAAAGCAACTTCTATTCCTTATGGTCATTTACTTATTGATTTAACTCCCAAAACAGTCGACTCTCTTCGATTTTGTACAAATAGTGGATCGATTCCTTCAATTTTTTTCCTTCCACAACATAAACAGCAGACCACATTTTTGAGTGATGAGCACACAACATCTCTCTACTCTGACAACGTTCCAAGGTTATTCCCGGAACTTCAAAAGAACTTACCTAAAAAATTGTCCGAAAGAATTTATTCAGTTCCTAAACGAGTGCATCGTAAACATGCTCAGAGGAGAACTGCAAGATATTCAAAAACGAGACGTAAAAAAGTATCAAGACGAAATTCATCAGCTTATTCTAAAAAGAACTGGAATAAATAAAAGGAGAGCAATTTTAAGTTCAAGGAAAGGAATAGAACTTATATCAATTCTAACTCCGTCTATCATTAACCGTCTTTCTTGAAATGGAACAGTTTGTTTTGATTCCTCAACAGCTTTACGAACAAAAATTCAAATTACATGTGTTTAAATTGGACGAGAGTGAGGAAAAAGTTAACTTCGTTCCACAAAATTTAGATTCTCTTCACAAGGACATCACCACTAACACAAAATCATTCAAAAACGAGTCAGTTGTAGATCAAATACTCAAATGTCCTCGAATCAAGCTGACCCTCAGTGACTCCATTTTACTGGATGGAAGAGATACAAATGTAGCATTTACCGATTTTATTTACGCATTGAAGAGAAAAAATATTGCATTTCCTGATATATATTACACAATACTTGATGCTACAGGGATAAGTCCGAGCAAAATTGTAAACAAGGATGCCAAAAGCAAAGACAGAGGGAGTTGGATCCCTTTCGAAATCTGAAAAAGCGAAACTTCAACGATTATACAAAGAAGGAAAAGCTGCATTTGGATCGGTTAGAAATCTTCAAAAAGCGAGCGGTTTATCAAGAGGCAAGGTTATTTCCTTTCTCCACACTAAAAATTCCTATACAAAATACCGTCAAGCAAATCGACATTTTAGACGATTACCTGCATTTGCAAAGCGGATAAATGAAATTTGGTGTCTTGATTTAGCTTTTATGGACAAATTGTCAGAGTTTAATAACGGAGTAAAGTATCTATTAATCTGCGTTGATGTATTTTCTCGTTTTGTCCGTGTTCAACCAATGAAATCAAAGTATTCTACAGATGCTGTAGCAGCTTTCAAAAAAATGCTACGAAAAAACAACATCCCACAAAAAGTATGGGTTGATCAAGGAACAGAGTTTGGTGGCGAATTTCGGAAATTTTGTGGAGAAAAGAAAATTAAAATTTATTCAACGAGAAGTGAAACAAAAGCTGCCGTAGCTGAGAGAGCTATCAGATCTTTGAAAAACATTATTTATCGCTTCATGGAAGAAAACGGGCATAAGTACCTTGTAAAAATGGGATCTTTCCTAAATACAATGAATAGTAGAGTAAATAGATCTACAGGTAAAGCTCCAAAAGAGGTAAAAAACAAAGACTTTTTATCAATTTTTTACAAAAATCCGATCAGACAATACAAAAAACCTCGGTTTAAAGTAGGGGATAAAGTACGAATTTCGAAATACGATATTCCTTTTAGAAAAGGATACAAGTCACAGTTCACGAGTGAAATCTTTGAAATTGTTAAGATTGCTACGTACAAACCTCCAACATACAACCTCAAGGGAGAGCAGGGTGATGAAATACTAGGAAAATTTTATGAACAAGAGCTCTCAAAGTGTATCATTTAGTGATGAACTCTTTTACGGTAGAGCTGGTTTCCAACGCATCCTTTGATTGTTATCCAAATAATACATTGAGTTCTTTTACCAATTTCCTTCCCGAACAGATTAACCTTGAAGGAGAATGGGAGGTGGCAATAACCGAACTATCATATCCATCTTTGTACCAGAATATTACAGATGGAAAATTTTTCTATCTAGATGCTGCAACTCCAGATACAAAACCTTCCGATTATTATACAATTGATGCAGGACTATATCCATCAATATCTGATATTGTGAACGAAATGAACAAACAAATTCAGGAAAGAGAAAAGTATGAGAAAACCCCAATCAAATTAAAAGTCAACGGAATTACACAGCGAATATCCCTAAGCCTTCCTAATGAAAACTCGTTACTAGTTATCTTCAGTACTGATCTCTGTCACGTATTTGGGTGTGAGGAAGCTGTTTACGGAATGGGTGTTTTTATGAGTGGTGCTGGACCACATTTTCCTAAATTTCCCTATGATATTGTTCGAATTCATACTCTCATGATATACAGCGATATTGTTGAATACAATATTGTAGGTGATACAAAAGCGGCGCTTTTGAGATGTATTCCGTTTATTTCTAAAATTAAGAATGGAGACACAATATCTACTGGACAATATATGAATTATCAAAACTTCCCAAATCTACAATTTAAAAAAATTCTTAAAAATTCTTTCCACAGCATTAAACTTGAGCTCCGCGACTCATACGGTGAAAAAGTTCCCTTCAATTCAGTAGGTGTAACAAGAGCTGTATTGATGTTCAGAAGAGCTTCAGACAATCATTTTTAAAATTAAGTTTACAAAAAATGGTTGCAGACAGTGATTTACCGTATTTTCGTGGTTATTCAAGACAAAGGGGAAGAGGATTTGGAGCTTTAGCACAAACAATTGGGAGAACTGCAATTCCTTTTTTGAGACGATATGTTGTACCAGCAGCTAAAAGAGTTGGTGCTGACTTGATTGAATTAGCTGCGCAAGAAATCGGAAATGTATTAGCTGGAAGGAAAAAGTTCAAATCTGCAGTCACAGATGTTGGAAAGAAAACTTTACGTAAACAACTAGGAGGAGGAAAACCTAGAAAACGACGTATTATTCGAAAACGCTCGCCAAAAATCAGTCGACGTCGTCGAACTAGGAGGGATATTTTTACCAAACTAAAATGAATACCAGGTCAACAAATGACAGTAATTTCCGTTATGGACACTTTACAAATTCTTGCTTGGAGATTTTTGACAAAATTCCGGTTTTGGAACCAATTGAATCATCCCATATTCAAGAAGTTTATCCCAGCACTTCATTGGATGAAAGCAGCATTGAATTTGAGTTTGAAACAGATAGAAGTATTTATCTCGATATGAGAGATATTCATTTACAAATTAAAGTTGGATTACAAAAGGGAAGATTATTTGACGATTTCATGAAAAAAGAGGAGCATGGAAAACCAGATATGGGTATGACTTTCACTGATGATGATTTACAATATTTGACTCATGTCAACAACTTGTTACACTCTCTTTTCTCCAACTGCGAAGTGTATTTAAACAATCAACAAGTGTACAACTCTAACGGACTCTATGGCCACAAAGCTCTGATATCCAATGAATTCAATGCTTCTACAATGAATAATGAAGGAATTTTGGCTTGTCATGGATACGAATTTGAGAAAGATCCTAGTGATTATGAAAAAAGTCCGTTCATAGATAGGGAAGAAGAGCTTTTGTTGAAAGATGGGGTTACCTTACATGGTAAACTTGCAATCGACTTATTTCAATGTGAAAAATTATTACTTCCAAATACAAAAATTAGACTCAAATTGATTCGAGCGAGACCAAATTTTTACATGATTTCCTACAATCCACATGTTTCCCTTAGAGTTCTTGACTGTTCACTTTTTACGAGACGTGTTGTCGTTAATGAGGTCTATCACCAGACAATCAAGTATCAACTAACACATCAACCAGCTTGCTATAATTTTATGGAGACAATTGCGCGAACATTTATTATTCCTTCTGGACAAAATCAATTTATTCAGGAAAATGTTTTCAATAATGCCCCAATCAGACGAATTGCAATAGCAATGAACACTAATTCAGCATTCACCGGACATTTTCAAGAAAATCCTTTTCATTATCGAAAGTTTGGACTGCGGGAGCTGAGAATTGTTCGAGGGGGGAGAGCTGTTGTCTCAATTGATACAACCAACAATTGTAGAGCTTATGTTACAACAATGAAGGCGATGAACTTCAACGAAGAAATTCCTGCGTTACCGAATGATTTCTTCACAGATCATTATGTGCTTGTATTCGATCTCACATCACTCCAAGATGCTGGTGAAAATGTTCATTATCCTGAACTCAGTGGGGAAAGTCTTCGTTTAGAAATGTTCTTTGAACGTCCGCTAACCAATGTTACCGAGTTCATTGTTCTCGGAGAACGAATCTCAACAGTTAAAATTGATCAGTTTGGAACAGTTGCTAAGAATGTCTGAAGAACTCTGCATTAATCAAGATTTTTTAATTTTCTTCTCAATTTTTTATGGTTTTTATATTATTGCCTTCTGCGTTGGAACATTTGTTGGATATGTACTTTCATCGCCCAGTTGCAACCCTTTCCACACTATAATATCAAGATAGGGAATGGATGAAAATTGGGGTAGACCTACTCCAAACTTATATGTATACCTTATTTGTGCAGTATTCCTGGGACTTTTAATCATCATTATTATCTTTCATCCCGATGTCACAGGTAATAGTGAAGACAGAGTAAGTAAATCTACAGGAGATCTGATACGTAAAATTCCCCAATCTAAAGATTGTTGCTTTATTGAAAAGAACGAATCATTTCAACTTGATTGTAATGTGAGAAATCCCTGTTCAAACGGAGCTTGCAAATTGAAACAGAAGATTATTTGTCATGGATAATCAATCTCTTCAACAAATTATTGAACGCATTCCTGAGCTAAAATTCAAATACATTGGATCGTTTCCAGCAGATTTCATTCCAAATTTACCCAAATTCAGCTTTGCAATCATTAACACTGCTTCGAGTAAAGAAGTCGGTGAACATTGGATATTGATTGCTCGACTCAACAGAAGTTACTATTATGCGGATTCTCTGGCTCGATCAGTAACACATTACAAATTTTTAGGTAAAAAGTACCAAAAAATAATACATCGACCACTTCAGAAGATGCAAAATTTGTGTGGATTCTACGCAATTTTTGCAGCATTTCAACTATTTAAGTTTTTCCAAACCAACTTGAACAATATTCATGATGTACACGTGTTAAATTTTATAAGTAACTATATGTAGTAGTGTTCATTTTGGTATTTAGTAAGCTGAAGTTAATAAAGTCGATAGTATATGTTTCTCGTAACTGTTTCTCGTGAGTTTTCTAAACTTTTTTTATCGAACTTTATTAACCACTCGGCTAAGTGTACCTTGATGTTCATTGAAATTTATACAATTTATTGTAAATGATTGAGTAATTTTGTATTTTGATGCTCATAATTTGTACTGTGTCTGTCATTTTATACTATTTTAATTCATTTTTTTTTATTTAACATCTTTTTTCAAATAATGTACAAAAAATAATGCATATATGCATGTAATTAGCAAGATGGCGCAGTGGGAGCGCGCTGGGCCCATAACCCAGAGGACGGTAGATCAAAACTACCTCTTGCTATCTTGACTTTTTCCAATTAATGAGCGCGCAAAAGACATTTGTTACACAATTGATTCAAACAATTAGGGGAACAATCTTTGCAATTGACCTAAAATTTGTAAACAAAAATTCAACATGTCACATAATTACCCCTCAGATAACTAGGGTAATTGAAAACCCCCACCAATTAATTTCACAATTTAATAACATAAAAGTTGTAAACAAAATTCAACCTGTCACATAATTACCCCTCACATAATTACAGCAATTAATTACCCACGCCGATTCTATTGTTCTCAAGTAAACACTTAATAACTACACAAACATTGATTTTTTCCCCTCAAAATTTCAGCCTATCAGGAGCGTCTCCGAACCTACCCCCCACATTTGCACCGACTATACTACTACATGGCAGCGGCTATTACTAATCTTAATACATGTCGGCGGCTATTACTAATCTCAATACATGTCGGCGGCTATTACTAATCTTAATACATGTCGGCGGCTATTACTAATCTCAATACATGTCGGCGGCTATTACTAATCTTAATACATGTCGGCGCATAATCTTAATACATGTCGCCGGCTATAACTAATCTTAATACATGGCGGCTATACCCTATCTTAATACATTAACCCCGCTATACCTAATCTTAATACATGCTAATTCATTCCCTATCTTAATACGTTACGCAGGACCCAAATCCCGAAAAATACGCTATACCCTATCTTAATACATGGGGGACCTCACCCCCCCGGGGAGTGTAGCTCACTATATTACTACTAACATCTGATAAGAACTGTACTCATCGAAGGGAATTACTTGAGGGGGCGGTTCTTTAGTTGACTTTGTTACGGATGCGGCCAATGATGTATTGGTTTCCTGAGTTTCCTTAGTTACTATACCAAGTTTGATGTTTTTAACTACTTCGATGCTTGGTTCGAACGGGAATTCATTGTTTCTTAAGAAATCTGGACCCCTCACCCAGCTACTTGATTGCAAAACCTCAGCGGACATACCACGAGTACCGGCATCTGCTGGATTATCGCTTGAGGCAACGTGGTTCCATTCGTCAACGCTAGTGTGTTCTAAAATCTCGCATACGCGGTTTGCAACAAATATTGGCTGCTTGCTTGTGGAGTTGAGCCACTGCAAGACAGTAGTGCTGTCGGTCCACATATAAATTTTGTTGACATGCACAGTAAGGGCTCGACAGATATCTTGTTTCAAACAAGCGGCCAGTAAAGCAGCTTGCAGCTCTAGTTTTGGAATTGTCATCACCTTGATAGGTGCTACGCAAGCTTTACCCAGGACATATGCAAGCTCTGTTTTTGGCCCACTAGAAGTGTTTACTTGAGCTCGGAGAAATGCAAGACCTCCTGGGAACTATCGACAAACATGTGTAGTTCCAAGTGTTTGAATTTTCCCGAAAAGTAAATCCTTGGTATAATGATTTCGGCAAGCTTTGGCAGTTCTACACACCATTCGAGGATCCTTTCTACAGTGTCTCTTGGTAATTCTTCATCCCAGTGCTGCCCGCTGACACGCCAGATGTCCTTTAGCAACAATCGGGCACCAACAGTAAATGGTGCCACTAGGCCGATGGGATCAAACACCTTAGACACTAGACTCAACACCAAGCGTTGTGTTAAAGACTTAGTTACTGTACTGGAGGTACCCCGACTCACAACTAGAGTATCATTGTTGTGATCCCATTTCAACCCAAGCACGTGCGAAGAATCCTCCTTAGATAAGGCAATTACTTTTGGTTCGGTAGACTGAGTTGACCCATCAATTCGATCAGCCAGATTTGGTACATTGCTTACAAACTTAGTAAGCTTGAACCCACCTAGATGGAGAAGATGCACCAACTCCTTCGATCTTTTGAGAGCCCTCTCAGGTGACTCCACCGAATCCAAGTAATCGTCCATGTAGAAGTTTTCTAGGACGGCTTTGGTTGCTTCCGGGTACTGATTAACACTGTCTCGGGCCGTGCGTTGCAGTGCATAGTTAGCGCATGTGGGCGAGTCTTTAGCCCCGAATATATGGCGCGTGTATTGATACACTAAAACATTTGTTGTGGGGTCCTCCCGCCACAAAAAACGCAGTGATGGCTGGTCACGGTCAGGGACACCCACTTGGAGGAACATACCCTCGATATCTGCGGACACGGCGAATTGATGTTGACGGAACCTAAGTAGTACGTGGATTAGGTTTTGGAGCAGGTCGGGGCCAGTGAGCAAAGATTTATCGAAAGAAGTACCGTGGAACTTTGCTGCACCATTTAATACCCTACGCACTTTCCCCCGTTTGTTCGGATTGATTACGGGATGATGTGGTAGGTACCACTCTTTATTCGACCGCTGCTCGACGTTGTGAGCATCAGGGACTCTAATCAAGTAACCTTTTTCTAAGTCTTCAAGGATGGTATTAGCATAATTTTCGTACAATGATGTATCTCTCGAGAGCCGCTTTTCGAGAGACTTGAGCTGTACCAGTGACGAAAAGTAGTTATTCGGGAGTTGGATGCTCTCATCAGCCCATAACATCTTGACATCGTATCTTTCGCTGTTATGGAAAGTTGTTGTTTCAAGTATTTCCTGCGCGCGAACATCCGCTGCGGATCGTGGGTCAACTTGCTTGAACGCGCTGTATCATTCCATGTCATACCAAGATTTAACCTGACAAGCTAATTCAAAATCCTGTTCAATATTGGCTTTGAAACACAGCGAGACTAAACTTGAACTTGACGGGAGTGGGCCACTTAAACCCAACCTATGGGCAAGCGGACAGCAAACGGTGAGCGCTTTTCGGCTGAAAAATTGGCTGAAAAATACTCTAACGGGCGGATGGCATGGTAGACATCCTGTCCAAGTATCATCTCAATTTCTCCATAGTTATATCTTACTGGATCTAGAACTGCCAAATGTGGGTAAGTTTCTTGCATGGACTTGACGTCAATGATGTCGGAACCTACGTTTAATGTTTCCCTCACCTAGGGACGCACAGTGAATGCTTCGAAGTCTTGGTCTTTATGAGGTGTCACAGTCAATTGAACCACCTTTGTGTCTATGAGTTCTTCTGTGTTTATACCCTTGACGGTAGGTTTTAATGCGGTACCCTGCAAACCGAGTCTAGCTGCGAGACTATCGAACACCCAAGAGTTACTGCAAGCGGTATCGCATAAAACCAACGCCGTAGCACTGGTATCAGAAGAGTTAGTAAGTTTCAAATCCGTGACCCGAAAGAGGCCTTTGACATCCGTCACGGAAGACAAAGTGGTTGTTTTGCTTGGTTGCTGTTGACCAGTAGATGGCCTACCAGTACCTGCGTTCGACTTCGAAGTATCGATGTTGTTGTTTGTTGAGGGTTTAGCTGGAAAAACCCTTTCAGCTCCATGAAGTAAGTTTTTATGGGAGCTGTTGCAGCCATCTTTCCTACACTTACGGGGACTTGGGCATTGCTTAAACATGTGTTTATCACGCAAACAAGATAAACAGAGCTTTGCCTCAGCCACGACCTTGGCTCTCTGCGTGGGGGTCTTTTCCTTAAAGACACGGCATTCCCACAACCGGTGGCTGCCTTTGCATACAATGCAAATAGAGATTGATGTTAACGGAGATCTCTGTTGCGGCTTAAGGTTACTCTTGTGTTGTGTATTTGCAGCGAATGCCTTCGAAGCAACTTTTGGTCGTGTTAATGAGTTGATGGTATCCTCAGTCCTTGCTTTAGTTGCGGTATTCTTCATTAAATCGTGCGCTTCGGCCTTCTCTTTTAACCAATCGTTGAAATCAAGAAGAGTAGGTTTCACCCAATGCTTTTTGACCGTGAAGAGTGACCATGACTCCTTCATGTTGGGTGGTAGCTTCTGTACGGCAGTGTTGAGAAGCGCAGCACTCTTTAAATCAGAATCGTATGAGAGCGATTTAAATACCCCGACAAGACTTGAAATGCACCCCGAGTAGTTAATGATGTTATCGCTATTGTGCATCTTCAATGGAGGGAAGTTGTTGAGTTTATCCAAATGAGCACTTACGACCGCCTGTGGTTGGCCAAATTTACGTTCCAAGGTCCTCAGTGCGTCTTTGTACATTGCGCCGCAGTAGGCGAACTCAGCTATAGCTGTTTTAGTTTTACCTGTTACGAGGGTCTTAAGGTATGTCAATTTTACATAATCAGTTAAGGACTGAGAGTCAATTGCGCTTATAAATTGACCATTCGTGCCACTGTAGGGGATCCCCATTGTATTGGGACAACTTCCATTCGGGTAGCGGGTCATTCCTCTTGCTAGTTAAGGCGTCAGTGAATGCCCTAATCAAGCTTGCATTTTCAGATACTGGCGCTGGAAGCGTGGGATGCGGTGGGCCACCACAGCACAATGGTATCGGAGCAGTATGCCCGTATGTTGGATGTATAACCGGCGTGACGAAAGGTGGCGCGATGTTAGTAGTTGTACTAAAGGGGTTAACAGGGATGCTACAGTTAGCTGCGTAGTTGCTATTTGGATTATGTTGTGCACTCATTTGCAAGGTGGCATGGCCGATAGCAGGGTTAGCTGTGCTTGGGGGTAGGTACGGTTGAACATTTTTGAAGATTGTAGCATTATTTGTCGCCTGGTTTACGTTTGGGGGCTTATCCTGAGGAAAACTCCACAAGTTTAGATCAAAGTTACAGTTCAGGGGAAGTTTTTGTGCTGTAGGACACGGTACCAGGCGGGTTTGAGGCGATTGGACAAAGTTTTGCTGTGGATTGTTTGGGACGGGTAGGTATGTTGCTGTGCTCGCTGGGATGGGCAACGGAATCACGGGAGGCTGAGGATTAAATAATTGTTGAGGCGGGATTACGTGAGTTGGGTTCACGAGTGGGTTTAGAGGTGGAGGGACATTATGCGGGGAATGGGCAATAGGGATTTGTGTTTGGTGTGGAATGTTACTTTGAGTTGGATTCTGTTGTTGCGGATTATGAGGCATCGACATATGTAATTGACAAAGTACACTGGAGCTTTTTGGACCCAAAAACTGATTTACCTGTGGGTTTGTTGAAAAATCAGGTACAAAAATGGAGCTCGTTGGTGCCATAACGGATGTCGGTGGCTGGGGAGGTTGCATAGGTGGTTGAGGTGGTGGGAGTGTGACATTTTGTACGTCGACTGGTACTTGGTTCACTTGGTTCACCTTACCACTGCCTGAGGGACTATGTGCCCTTTGATCACAGTGATTGCTGTAGTTGAGGCTGGAGGTATTCCCGATACAACGCTTCTTGCTGAGCAACAGAAGTTGCAACTCCTGGCCGTGTGTACTGAGAAAGCATTTCAAGATGATTCAAGTTACCGGCAACATTATTTGTGTTTTCTGGAGGATTACTAGGGACAGTATCTTGAACAGGAGGGACAGCGGTTGCTGAACCAGGACGCGAAAAACTTAACTCAGTTGCAGCAGTCAATGGATTACCTGGTGGAAACGAATTTACCCAATTCTGAACAAGTCTCTGACTTTTATCTGATCCCCAAACTTTAAACAAATTTAGTTCACTTGAGTGGTGACTAAACAATGAACGGTTATCCATTAATTCAGCCTCATCTAATTTAGCTGCGGCAACACGCTGGCGGTGGTCTTCCTCTAATTCTTGAAGTGCCATCTGCTCCATTTGTATTTCAAGCTCCTTTTTTCTCATGGCAATTTCGTGATTTTGTTTAGCGAGAAGCATGGCAGCTTGTTCTTGTATATCTGCCTCTTCGCGTTTTAGTTTTGCCACGAGAAAGTCATGTCTTCGCTGGCTAGACATTGATGATGCTGTTCGACGTTAACTTCTCTTAGACTGCCCTTGAGGGTTAACGCCCTCACATACGGTGTCCCCGTGAGCAACTGAGTCAATATAGCTTCTAGCCGCAAGCAAGAATTTATCATTGTTATTAGTTACATTATCCAACCATTGCTCAAGGACAGGATAAATTGAATCTGGGTTATCCGCTTTACTGGCCAAGTCAAATGGTTCTTCATTCTTCTGCACCAGTTTACTGAAGACATCCTTCAACTAAGAAACCAAGCGTTCAACTTTAACTCTCCTGCATTGACAATCTATGGCATCTGTGATGTCCTTATGGATGTTACATAACTCAGATTCTAGATTAGATCTTGCATTAAAGAGTTTTTTCAATTTCTCTTGCTGTTCGGTCATGATATTGAAATGGCTAATTTATCAATGGCGAGTAACTTTCAACCAAACACGTGGAATGAGGGTTATACCGAACCCAAATGACGACGACTTGATAATCAAGACGTCGAAGAGCAGGAAAGAAGTTACCGAGTAATGAATTACTCGGCGAAAGTGAGTAAGAAAGTGGAGAGGGCGTCTGACGTGCTCGAAAGTAACGTGAGACTAAACAGGAACACAGGCAACCGGGGAAAGAGGACTGGGTAGACGAAGCACGACCAAACGGGAAACGAAGCGGGTGGGGCGGGAAGGACAAGCGAACGGCGCGCAACGCTACAGGGAACGGAACGGAACTGGCGAAAACGCGGGTAGGAAACGGGCGACGCCACGGATAGGGACGGACACGCGGAACGGGCGACGTACGAAGAAAAATGGAAACCAGACGGACAGAAGGGAGGCGTTGAGCGAGTAGCACGCAACGAAACGGAAAGACGGGAAGGAACGGCCGGGAGCCGATTAAGCTGCGAGCAGGGACCACGGGAAGTGCTATGCTAGCAGATCACAGCAACAAACTCAGCCAAACAAACTAGCGGTAACTCCAGAATAAATTTAAGTCACACCCTAAGAAGGAGGAGAGATGCTACTGCAAGAGACAAACTAGCACAGGTCATTATGGTGCTTATCATATGAAAATAACAAACTAAATTACGGCAAACAGTAGTATACTAAAAGGATGAAAAGAGCAAGAAATTTACTAACCGTAACTCTAGAATAAACATAAGTCACACCCTAGCAATATTCAAAACTAAACAACCGATCAGCATACCAACAATATTAAATAAACTACAGCAAAAGTTAAGTAATATGCAGCGCTTTTGTAGTCTATGAAAGCTGGAAAAGTTAAGAAACACTCTAGCCGTAACTCCAG
This sequence comes from Convolutriloba macropyga, assembly GCF_964194025.1. Lineage (NCBI taxonomy): Eukaryota > Metazoa > Xenacoelomorpha > Acoela > Convolutidae > Convolutriloba > Convolutriloba macropyga. Next base: position 14,849 of record NW_027451686.1, read on the forward strand.
AATGAACTTAAGTCACACCCTAGAAGGCAAAATCCTAAACCAACTAACATTCATACAGTTACACTCAAACATACAGCAGCAAAATCAATATACTGCAACAGGGGTGCTAGTAAATTAGTAAGTTGGAAAATTCCAGGAACCAACTAGCCGTATCTCTAGAACAAACTTAAGTCACACCCTAGAAAGCAACAAGACCAAAGCAACTAACCAGTATACTAGCTTAATCAACATACTGCAACAAAAACACAACATACTTCATCATATATGACATACTACATCGAAATCCGGAAAAGTAGACGGAAAAAACGAAAAGCAAAGTTTTGGGAGAGCGACGTTATCGAAAAAAAAAAACGGAAATCGTGAATGGCGAAGTAAAGGAACGAAAAAGAAGCGGACGGTACGGTACGAAAACGAGATACGAAAAGAACATGACATTTTTTTTTGGGCCAGAGGTTGTGAATTTTTTCACACCGTTTCCCTGTATTGAGTTTCACTCAATTTACGAAACTTCGATTGAAAATAATAATTTTGACGAATTGGTCAAAATTTTTATGCTTTTGTCCAATTTTTTGAAATTTTGGTCAATTTTTTGCAAATCCTTGATTACGGAACGGTAATGTAGTAAATTGAACGGTTTTATACCTGAAAGTATGGTTTGTCCATATTCGGTATTGATTTTCTAAATTTTTTGATTTGCCTCAAAATTGACCAAAAATTTTCAAAATTGAACAATTTAGCATTTTTTGTCTATATCAGAGGTAATTTTTTGATATACGAACCGACTCTATCTTTTTTTTCAATTTTTTGTAATTTGACCAAAAATTTTCAAAATCGATGTTTTCTTGTCTCTAAAATTATATGTGCGCGGGTTAATGGCGACCGTTTACAAAGAATTTTGACTGAAAATATCCACTCTTCTAAGTACTTGCGTTTGGGTTGGGTTTTGCCGTCCAAATGTTTTTTAAATGAGTTCCGTTTGTTTTTACCGATTAACTAGAGATATCGTGAGGAAATATAATTTCTCGAAGAAATAAACTGCAAGTAGGGTTCTAGACAAGCAAATTTAATTTGAAGAATATATGCACTGCAAAATTCACCTGAGTTTTCTTGTTTTCTTTGAATAGCTGCAAAGTATTCACCAAACTTCAGACCTAATCCGCGTACCTGCCCAAATTTTTCAACTGACTCGAATAAGATGACTGCTGTGACCAAATCATCACAGCACAGGTTCCTCGTCCGAGGGAGTGCTAGTCTCCTGGAGTACCATAGGGTAAGGAACATTCCAATGTGTGCACTCCTTGCTTGACAGTGAGCGGTGTAATTCTCAACTAGAGATCTTTCTAGATCTTTCGCGGTCTGCTTGACGAAGCCGTCCATGTCTGCGTCCAGTGAAAGTATGAGTACTTGTGTTCATTGCTGGTTGTCATCATCAATCTCACTTGTCGACCACTACCGCTAAATGACTCCAGACTGTTGAATGGTCACACTATTCAAAACGGGAATCTCAGATTATAGTAGGGATGAGCGAGTAACCAATATACGGACATTAGCATCAATTTACTCAAGCTGAATCTATTCAAAAGTTTTATCGTAATAATTTGTCTGAATGATAGTGTTCGTAGGTTGAGAACGGCACCAAAATGTAGCTGTAAATCTATTAAAACAGTCTACCAAAGCTTCAATTTATTCATAAAGCTAAGCAACGTACAATCCAACAACGTATAAGAATTGTTAACGTATTAAGGTTATGGCGAACATATCAATAAGTGGTCTTTTAGACGGCAATTTTTGATGCTTTTTTGGCCGGTATTTTGTCTGATAACGAATCAGTTCAATGCCAGTCACCATTTTGTACCAATGAATCCAAAAACCCGAAAATTATTGAGCCGAATCATGTCTTATTTGATAGGTCTTATGATTAGATTTACTTGAAATTATGTTATTTGCACTTTTTCCGAGCTTTGTACGTATATTGGAACAATTTCTATGCGTATTTAAATACTCGATTCTGATTGGCTAAGAAAAATGACGCATTTTGTTATATTTCTCGCTTTACTCAGTAATATTGAACATATTTGGATCATACTTAAATTAATAAGTTTCAGCACATTGCAAATTGAGAAGTGATAAAAAAGAATGCGTTTATCCACTGTCGTTCAACATGCCTTGTCCTTAATTTCACTGAAAAGAATTCAAATTTTCTCATTCCAGAATGTTGTGTTGTAATTAAAAAAAGCGAGTGGCCACTGTTTGGTTAAAAAGTTTTTCAACCATTTCTCTTTGTTTTGGTTCCCCCGCTAAAATTACGTAACAAAATTGAAAAGCCACCTCAAATTTTATCAAATGTTGATTATAAAAGTGAATACAAATTGTATTCTGATCTTTCTCATCTGCTCTCCTTGAAATTTAATACCGAAAGAAATTATTCCTCACAAGTAAAAAAGACCTCTTTGGCTCTTGACAACTACACCGGAGAGTTATTAACCACTTCAACTTCCTAGAATATTTAACCAAAAAGCAATCTGTCTGTATTGCAAGTGCAATGTGGGGGGTGTGGGGAGGGGTTTTTCGACTACATGGCAATCACTGTTATATCAGAAGAAAGAAGAAGGCTTCTTAAGAGGGCTGATTGTTGACAATTCCTGCAGGCAATTTGAAGAATAGGTGTCAGAACAGGAATTGGGTTTGGGTCTAAGGCAAGTGGTCTTCTAGATCGGAACTGATGTTGATATTGGGGCAGGATAACTTTTTATGTGCGACAGAGTGTGCTCCCTAGAGTTTATTCTTGGGAATCGTTCAAAAAAATTGGAGAGGAGTATCCAGCGACCAATAGACAGTTCCTGAAGAGCACGATGCGGCGTGTTTCAGAAGATACTCTGTGGTTAGCATACAAAATTTTTATAACTAGTGTCTCGAGTTACAAGTGGATGCTGTCTTTAGGAGCGCGGGAATGTGTCACTAGTAGTGTAGGCCGGGTAATGCGTATTCACTGTCTGAGGAGTCTCCAGTAACGACTGGATAGTTTCCTGTACTGTGCGAAACTGCCTGACAAAGAGGGTACGTTGGGGTAGCGTAGAGGCAGGTTGGATAGTTTCCAGTGACCACTGGATACTTTTCACAAGTGCGCGAGTAAGAAGACGCAACGGGCTTGGGAGCTCATAAATTGTTAGGAGGCTCTCCAAAAACAACTAGATGTTTTGCTGTAGTGCACGAGACTCCACTACCAAAAAAGTACGCAGCGAGAGGCGTACAAATTTGCTGGAGAATCTCCCGAAACCAATAGACTTTTTCCTGAATCGCTCGAGACTGTGGGACTAAGATGGTATGCTGGAGTAGCTTAGGATTATGCTAATTTTTGGCTGGACACTTTCCTGAAGTACTTGAGAGTATGGGACTAGAGGGTAAGCTTTAGGAAACGTACAGAGTTATTGGAGGGTCTCCAGTATCGACTGGATAATTTTCTGAAGTTCGCAAGATTGCGCAACTAAAAAGGTAAGCTGTGATGGCGTAGGACTGGATTGATAGTGTCTTTCAATGACTGGATACATTCCCGAAGTGCGCGGAGGTGCCAGACTAGGAGGGCACATGGGGGGTACAAATGTTTGGAGGGTGTCCGATTACGACTGGTTTTTTGGGAGGAATACAGCTTAGTTGGAGAGTCTGCATTAACGAATTGACACTGTATTGAAGTGCTCGTGAGACAGCTGAAGAGGAAGCCCCACCTTTTCTCGGTAGTACGGCGGACAGTAACATAGAATGGCCCAAAGTAGTCAACGCCAGTGTTCGTGAAGGGAGGAGACTGGTAAGCAAGTCTCTCCTTAGGTAAGTCAGACATGATTGGTTGCATAGTTACAGCTTGGAATTCTCGGCATCTCAGGCAGTGTGCTTTGATGGAACGCAAGGATGATCTTAGTTTCAGTACTGTGTAGTGTTCCTGCACAATTGATCTTAGGTATTCAACGCCCTGATGATAATGCTTTACGTGCGTGTGTTCAAGGAACAGTTTTACGAACGGATGACGTGCATCTAAGATGATTGGGTACTTTACGTTAAACCCAACTTCAATTAACCGCTTGATGCGGCCCGAGGAACGAATTAGCCCATTTGGACTAATAAACGGTGAATGTGGAGCAATTCGGCTACTCCGTTTAACGAATTTAATGTCAAGAAGATCTTTTCTTTCGGCTTCAAAAGACTCTCCTTGCACCAAGTACTGTAGATGACGCTCGGCTTCGTCAAGCTCAGTAGGGTCGGTAATGCTACCATCGGGGTTACGGTAGTCGGCATGTTTCGGCAAAAGCCGGAGAACGTATGCGGCAATGCGCAAGTACTTTTGATAAGAACTAAACTTATCAAATGGGAATAACGACGGAACGGGAGTTGTCTGTTTTTTAACAGATGTGGCGAGAGAAACTGTATTTTCTATAATGACTGCTTGGTTGACGCCAAGTTTGATGTTATTAATGACGTCTTTGTTCGGCACGAAAGGGAAACTTGAGTTAGTTAAGAAATGTGGACCATTGACCCAACTGCTTAGTTGCAAAACCTCAGCGGACATCCCACGCGTGCCAGCGTCAGCTGGATTATCCTTAGTTGCGACGTGGTTCCATTGGTCAACGCTGGTATACTCCAAAATTTCACAAACGCGGTTTGCAACAAAGATTGGTTGCTTCTCATTAGAGTTAATCCATTGGAGGACTGTCGTGCTATCTGTCCACATGAATACTTGGTTAACAGTTACGGTTAGTGCTTGTAAAATTTCTCTTTTCAGTCGAGCGGCAAGTAGAGCTGCTTGTAATTCGAGTTTTGGGACAGTCATTACTTTCATTGGCGCCACGCGCGCTTTCCCCAAAACAAACGCAAGCTCTGTTTTCTCTTGGCCCGTAGGTGTTTTTACTCGGGCTCGCAAGAATGCGACCGCACTGAAAATATCCTGCGAACTGTCACCGAACATATGCAACTCTATATTATCAAAGGGTCCACTAAAGTAACTTCGAGGAATTTTGATGTTTTCAAGCTTTGGTAAGTCAGCACTCCAGGCCAAAAATCTTTGAACCATGTCCTGTGGGAGCTCGTCATCCCATTGTTGTCCTGTGACACGCCAGATGTCTTTTAAGAGCAGTCGCGCACCGACGGTAAACGGTGCGACAAGACCAATGGGGTCAAAGACTTTCGAGACAAGACTTAAGACCAAGCGTTGCGTGAGGGACTTGGTGATAGCGCAGCTTGTACCCCGACTCACAACTAAAGTGTCATTAGTCTGATCCCACTTTAACCCTAGCACATGCGATGAATCCTCCTGACATGAAACAATAACCTTGGGCTCAGTAGATTGAGGGGAACCATCAATTTGGTCAGCCAGATTTGGTACATTGCTTACGAACTTTGTAAGCTTGAACCCACCGAGATGGAGAAGATGTACCAATTCCTTCGATCTATTGATGGCTTTCTCGGGAGACTCCACTGAGTCAAGGTAATCGTCCATGTAGAAGTTTTCAAGGACGGCTTTTGCAGCTTCGGGGTAAAACTTGGCATTGTCTCTCGCAGTGCGTTGTAATGCATAGTTGGCGCATGTGGGCGAGTCTTTAGCCCCGAATATATGGCGCGTATATTGATACACTACAACGTTAGTTGTGGGGTCCTCCCGCCACAGAAAGCGAAGAGATGGTTGATCTGATGGTAATACACCAACCTGTAGAAACATTCCCTCGATGTCGGCAGAGACGGCATATCGATGTTGTCGGAAGCGAAGAAGTACATAAATAAGGTTTTGGAGCAGATCAGGGCCAGTTAGCAACGATTTATTCAGTGAGGCGCCATGAAATTTTGCTGCTCCATTGAGCACCCTACGCACCTTACCTGGTTTGTTCGGGTTTAAAACCGGATGGTGGGGTAGGTACCACTCTTTATCAGACCGGCTCTCAACCTTGTGAGCGTCCGGAACCTCAATTACATACCCCTTATTTAGGTCTTCCTTGATGGTACTAGTATACTTCTCTCTGAGGTCTTCATCCTTGGCCAAACGTTTTTCGAGAGATTTCAGCTGCACAAGGGAGGAGAAGTAATTATTTGGGAGCTTGGTGTTATCTGCTGCCCACAGCATTCCGACATCGTATCTCAGGCCATTGTGTATGGTGGTACTCTCAAGGATCTCGTGAGCCCTTGCGTCTGCTGCAGATCTGGAGTCGACCTGCTTGTTTGCCTCGAATGATTCAATGTCGTACCATGACTTTACTTGACTTGCTAACTCATTGTCATGTTCGATATTCACTTTAAAGCACGTTGAGGTTAAACAAGAACTTGATGGTAACGGACCGCTTAAGACCCAACCTATGGGTAAGCGTACGGCAACGGGTGAACGCTTCTCATCGGCAGAGAAGTATTCTAACGGGCGGATGGCATGGTAGACATCTTGTCCGAGTATCATCTCAATGTCTTTATAGGAATATGTCACGGGATCAAGGACTGCTAAGTGTGGGTAAGTCTCTTGCAGGGCCTGTACATTAATTATATCTGAGCCGACGTTCAGACTCTCCTTAACGAAAGGGTTGACGGTGAATGGTTCGAAATCTTGTTGTTCTCTTGGTTTCACAGTGACTTCAACAACCCTAGTATCAACTACTTCTTCGGTATTAATACCCTTGACAGTTAGCTTTATTGCTTTACCGTGCAAACCGAGTCTATCTGCGAGACTACCGGCCACCCAAGAGTTACTGCAGGCGGTATCACACAAAACTAAAGCCTTGGTTTCTAAACCGGACGAATTGACCAACTGCAATTCAGTCACCTGAAGGAGCCCCTTAACATCAGTAACAGATGACATTGTTGTGGTCTTATTAGGCTGGAGTTGACAAGAAGCTGCTTTACTTTGCCCTGTGTTGCCAGAAGGTTGAATGGTATTGGAATTTGTCGACTGTTTTGTTGGGAAAACCCTATCTGCTCCATGCAATAGTGTGTTATGCGAACTATTGCACCCTTCTGCTCGGCACTTTCTTGGTTGAGGGCACTGGCGGAATGTGTGCTTATCACGTAAGCACGAAAAGCAAAGTTTATTATCCGCCACCAACTTAGCTCTCTGGGTTGGAGTCTTTTCCTTGAAAACTCGACACTCCCATAGCCGGTGGTTACCTTTGCATACAATGCAGCGAGAGTAAGTGTTTGTGGAAGAAGATGGCATTTGCTTCTTTGTTTCCCTTTGTTGTGAATTTGATGCAAACACTTTTGAGGCTGTTTTGGTCTTGGTTACTGAAGTGCTGTTATCTTCAGGCCTTGCCTTGGTTGCGCTTTGTTTCATAAGATCGTGGGCCTCAGCCTTTTCTTTAAGCCAGTCGTTAAAGTCAAGGAGGGTAGGCTTAACCCAGTGCTTCTTAACAGTAAAGAGTGACCATGACTCTTTCATGTTTGGTGGTAACTTCTGTACCGCTTGGCTAAGTAGGGAGGCGCTCTTCAGGTCAGCATCATATGATAGTGACTTGAAAACCCCAACGAGGCTGGATATGGCTGCAGAATAGTTAATGATGTTATCACTATTGTGCATTTTAAGAGGCGGAAAGTTGCTTAGTTTATCCAAGTGTGCACTTACGACTGCCTGTGGCTGGCCAAATTTACGTTCCAAAGTCCTTAGTGCATCCTTGTACATTAAACCACAGTAAGCAAACACGGCGATTGCAATCTTTGCTTTACCAGTGACGAGTGTCTTAAGGTATGTCAATTTAACGTCATCAGTGAGCGTTTGCGAGTCAATCGCGCTTTTGAATTGACCATACCACTCGTGCCATTGTAATGGATCGCCATTATACTGAGCAAGTTTCCATTCTGGCAAGGGGTCATTTTTCTTGCTGGTTATTGCATCAGCTAATTCCCTAATCAATGACGCGTTGTCCGGTATCGGAGGGGCAGGTGCAGACACCTGCGGACCACTCCAACTCAACGGAGTGGGCCCAACATAAGGGTATGTTGGCTGAAAGACCGGAGTGGCCAGACCAGGTACAATATTTTTTGTAGTTGCAATCAGGTTTTCCTGATGTGTGCCGGATGGTGATTGCATATCAATCAAAAGGGGTGAATTTGAACATATTTGTTGTGGAAAAGTAGTAATTGATGGTGCAATGTGTGCCTGTACATTTGGAGCAACATTTTTTACGGTAGTAATGTCTTGGTTGACTATTGACGGTCTTTGCTGTGGAAACCGCCAATGACTCATATTTGGCACAAAGTTTTGGCCAAATGGGATATTGGGCATATTTGTGACAGGAGCAGCAACAGAACGTACGACTTTGTGTACTCGGTTATTATTATTTTGAAAAGTTTCGTTGACGAGAGGCTGATTACTCAAAGGGGCGTGTGGAATGGGAGCAGTGAGGTTAGGTGCGAAGACTGGGTTTGGAATGGGAAGGACGTTAAGATGAGCGGGTTCGGAGTTGTGCTGTTGAATGTTTGGACTTGGTGGGGCGCTTGGGTGCAAGGGAACGTTTATTGCGGGGGCTGGATGATTTGTTGTCGGAAAAGGAGGAAGAGTGGCGTTTGGTGCTCGGGGGACAAAATTAATTTGTTGTCGGGAGCATAATCGCTGGGCCGAATTATTCTTGGGTAGACTTGATGTTTCAGGTCCCCTGGATTGTGAAATTTGAAGTTGTGCGTTCGGAAATAACTCGGATGCATTATTTTGATTTAATTCCGGTGCAAACGGCTGTGGTGGAACGGGCTGTTGAATAGGGGGTGAAGAAGCCCCTGGGGCGTGTACAGAAGGTGGCTGACTATCCGCGGTTTCTTGGTTGGTTATGGTTGGAAGCGCCACGCCTTGCTGGCCTGTTTGATCCATTTGCGCCCTTAGGTGCGCCTGGTACAACGCCTGTGCGTTAGCAGCAGCCAAAAAATTTTCAGGTGGAGTATAATAGGGGTCGAGTTGCTGTAAGGTCTCATTGCTTAAAATGTAATTGCCTCGACAATTTTTTGGAATAGAATGCCTTGAAATTTCATTGTTCTGATCTTCCACTGTTTTGCCGTTGTTGTGGCTAGGACATTCTGGAGGGTCAATCATAACCTGTGGTTCACTAGTTTTCTCCTCATTGTGAAAACTTAAAACAAGTGAGGTGTTGATCCAGTCTTGGACAGCCTTTTCACTTCTCATTGAGCTCCTAGCACTTGCAGTTGTTTCAGATTGGCTACCTTTAGAAACGGCGTCCAGCAATTCAAATTCTTGCAGAGTTGCCTCTGCCAAACGTTTCCTGTTGTTTTCCTCCAGTTCATCTAATTCCATTTGCTTTTTCTGTTTAGCAAGGCGAATGGCTGCCTCATTCTGTTTTTCAATTTCTTCACGCTTCATCTTAGCAATTACATAATCATGTTTACGCTGACTAGATGTTTTCGAAGAGGTCATCAATGAGGGAAGTCTAGAACGAATGGAAGCCCTCGGTTCCTGAAACTCACTCACTTTATCATCAGCAGAGTTGATGTAGTTTCGTGCTGAAGTGAGGATCTTGTCGTTCTTAGTTGTCATTGCCTCCAAGTAAGACTCTAATGAAGGAACAAGTGCACTTGGATCCTCCGTTTTTCCAGCAAATGCAATCAGGTCCTCATTTTTGTCTACAACGGTCATAAATGCTTCGTTGCACTTTGTTACTAGGCGTTCAACTTTCACTCGCCTACTTTGATTAGTTATGCAATGAAGAATATCTTCATGTATAGCATGCAATTCAGCCTCACGCTTTGACCTGGCAGCGTACAACTTTTTGACTTGTTGATCAAGACTATTAGACATCACGATGTTATTATTTCCAAAGACCAGCAAACCTACCACTGCACAGGGTTAATTATTATATGCACACTCCAAATAAATCGAACCCACGCAAAACAAACCCAACGAAAAAGGCACCAAACACAGCACACTGTAGACAGTCTGTGAAACAAACTGCCCAAAGAGCAGAAAATGTCGTCGAGCACCCAGTGCCCGACAAAAACAGAAGTGGAGCGCTGAACGCTATGCGCTCAACGCAGAGGGAGACTAAAGACACACGGGGAGTCGAGCGAGCAACGCGCGACGAAACGGAGACGTTACGGACGGGAAGTCGAGCGAGCGACGCGCGACGCAACGGAAACGGGACATACGAGAAGTCGAGCGTGCAGTGCGCGACGGAACAGAAATGGGACGTGCGGGAAGGCGAACGAAAATTGCGCAACGCCACGAAACGGGACGGTGGGAAAGAACGGGCGGGAAATGAGTTCGGAGAGAACTATGTTAGCAGACCACAGCAAACACTCAAGCAAACAACCTAGCCGTAACTCCAGAACAAACTTAAGTCACACCCTAGGAAGAAGGAGAGAGGCTACTGCAAGACAATCTAATATAGTTCATAATGGGTCTATAACGACAAATATAACAACAAATTTATTTACGGCAATGCGGTAGTACACTAAAAGAATGAAAAGGTCGAGAAATTAACTAGCCGTAACTCCAGAATAAACTTAAGTCACATCCTAGCAAAACCCAAACCAAAACAAACAATCAGCATACTAACGGTATTAAACCAACTACAGCAAAATTGAATAAATTACAATAGTGTATTTGTAGACTAAGATAGTTGGAAAAGTCAAGAAACAACCCAGCCGTAACTCGAGAATAAACTTAAGTCACACCCTGGAAGGCAACAAGACCAAACCAACTAGCAATCATACAGGTACACACAAACATAAAGCAGCAAAATAAATATACTTCAACAGAAAGGCTAGTAAATTAGTAAAGTTGAAAAGTCAAAGGGCAATCCAGCCGTAACTCGAGAATAAACTTAAGTCACACCCTAGAAAGCTATAAGACCTAAACAACAAACCAGCATACTAGCATACTCAACATACTACAGCAAAAATAACAACAAAATTCATCACATATGATATACTAAATTGAAATCCGGAAAAAAGCGGAAGAAAACGAAAAGCGGAGTGTTGGGAGAGCGACGTTATTGAAAAAACGGAACACGGAAAACTAAAAAGCGAGAGGACGAAAAGGACGCGGGCAAAACGCTTCATAAACGATCGACGAGAAAAGTTATGGGAATTCGATATTTTTTTTTTGTAGGCCAGAGTTTGTGAAAATTTTCACAACTTTTTTGTGTTTATGAACCTTCTTGCTGGAAAAATGATTTTTTTTTGACAAATTTGTCAAAATTTTATGCTTTTGTTCAATTTCTTCTATTTTTGGTCAACATATCTGCAATTCTTTGAATACGGAACGGTAATCCAGTAAATTGGACGGTTTTATGCCTGAAAGTACGGTTTTTCAATATTCTGTATTGATATTCTATGTTTTTGATTTGCATCAAAATTGACCAAAAATTTTCAAAATTGGACAAATTAGCATAATTTTCTTTCAATTTCCTCTATATCAGAAGTTATTTTTTATATACGAACCGACTGTATCAATTTTTTCGAATTTTTGGTAAATCTACCAAAAATTTTCAAAATCGATGTTTTTTCGTCTTAAAAATTGTTTTTGTGGGCCCCCTTAGCAATGTTTTCTGCCAAGATTTTTTACTTCTACTACACCAATGTCAAAAAAATTCTTGGGTTGGGTTTCTTGCCATCTAAGTGATAAATCTAATTAATTCACACAAATCAGCAAAAAAAAATTATTAATGTTCTGTCTTACAGTTTTTGTAAACGGATTGGCCCCCCTCACGTCTGCATAGTTGTGACTTTGACACTGTCTACACGTCTAGTCTGATTTCAGGGTTCTCTATTTTTTCGGTAAGAAGTGGTTGAAATTGACATTTGTTGTGCCTGCAGTTCCCGGTGTCCAGGTTAATGTCTGTCTCTGTTGTTGTAAATTGCATTTCCAATGGCTGCGGAAATGAAGATCATCCCCATTTTTGCCGCTGTTGGACTGTTTGCTGTCAGCGCAGTTTGAATTGTGTAGCCAGTTGAATATTCTCTGGCAGATGGGCATTAGTTACAATTCCATCACCCTCTTCAGTTGAATTTGAAGTAGATAGGCCCAAATCCATTAAGAATTCTGTCTGTTGTAACTAATTATTAATCCAAGTGAGCTGTACAGGTACGAGATCCTCAGATATTCAAACGTATGAGTAGAACAAAATGGCAGTAATCTAGCTTGATAAATAGCAGGGAATCCCACAATCTTGTATCAGAAGACCCAGGCGTGCATGATATGGTAAATAAGCCGATCGCGGCACCAATATTAACTCAGTAAAAAATATATAACTGAAGTTCGGAAAGTTTCAATTCAGCAACGTATAAGTATTGGTCTATACAAAGCAACGTATTAAGCATTAATGTGATCAAGACAACGTATTAGTATTCGTAACGTTCATAGCAACAAGTGAAAGCTTAGACGGCAAGGTTTTTTCGATGCTCTTTTACTGGTTTTTTGTCTGATGTCATTGACGTCAAAATCAGTTCCTATTCAATCGGCAATTGTCTAGAAAACCTAAAAATATTAAGCCGAAAACCAGCTTAATCGATACATATCATGGTTATATTTACTTAAAATTAGGTTAAATGAACTTTTTCGGAACTTTCTATGTATATTAGAACGTTTTACACGCATTTAAATTCAAATCTAAATACTCAATTCTGATTGGTTAATATTCTTTCATTTACTACGTAACAGCTCGAGATTGCGGGACTAGATGATAGGTATTCTGGAGTAGCTTAGAGAATTTTAATGGGTGTCCAGTAATAGTTGGTTGCTTTCCTGAAGAGCGCGGGAGTGCCTCACTAGGAGGGTTTGCTGTAGGAAGCATTCTGAGTAGTTGAAGTGTCTCCAGTAACGACTGGATGCTTTCTGGAAGTGCGCAAAGCTGCGCAACTAAGAGAGCACACATGAATAGTGGAGAGACTGATCGTAGAGTTACTAATAATGGATGGAGACTTTCCAGAAACGCGCGTGAGTAAGCAACTAGAAGGGCACATTTGAGGGGGCCGAGGAGTGTTTGTGGGGTAACTGTCTCTCCATGCAGTAGCAACTGGATGTTTGCCTGAAGAACATTACGTTGTGAGTACAATTGACGAGGCGCAAAGCTTGATTGGAGAGTCTTGAGTAACTACTGGAAATCTTAATGAAGTGCAGGAGATTGAGGGACAAGATGATATGTTGGAGTAGCGGAAAGACTGTTCTGAGGGTGTCCAATAAAGACTGGACGTCTTTCTAAAATACGCCAGACTGCTCCAATATGATAGTACGCTGGGGGGGGGGGAGTTGTACAGCCTGGTCGAATAATCTCTAGTAACCAATCGAAACTTTCCTGAAGTACGCAAGATTGTGGGACAAGATGAAATGCTGGAGTTTCGTAGAGAGGGGCCTGGAGCGTCTCCAGTGAGAACTGGATACTTTCCTGAAAGCCATATGGCTGCCCAACTAAGAGGGTACGCTTGGGTAGCGTAGAAACCGGTTGGAGAGTGCCCTGGCCGAGGTTTCACCCCTAATCCGCCTCTATTTAGTGGGGATTAGGTTGTAATGCGTATTCCACTCCTATTTATAAGGGGAAAGAGAGTAACAGTGTAATTTTAAAAATTTACTCTGTATTTACACTCTTTTCTCCACTCTCTTTACACTCTATGCAAAGAGTGTAATTTAGTGTGGACTGATGAAAAAATACACTCTTACAAATTTACCAATATGGCCAAATTAAAACATCTGGTACTAGTGTCAGTTGGCGCAATGGTTAACACAGACAAAGAAACATGTTTGAAAGGTGGAAGATGGGGGATCAACCCTAATTACCTCATTCCACCTTTATTTTTTAAAATTACACTCTTATAATTACACACTTCCACCCTTAATTAAGCGGAGAAATAGGGGTGTATTTTTTTAAATTTATACACCCTCTACACTCTTTTCCCCGTTATTTTTGGGGAACATGCTCGGCCCGGGTATCAAGTAACACCTGTATATTTTCCAGAAGTGTGCGGGGATGCGCAAATGGGCGGGAACAATGGGGCAGCGTAGAGACTTGTCGGAGAGTTTCCCGTTTTCACTGGACATTTTTGTGAATCCCAACAGGCTGCGCATATAAGAGGGTAGGGTGGGGTAGCAGACAGTCTTTCTACTTGTTGCTCTGATTGCATTAGTAGTTGCGCAGAGAGATGACCACTTTTTTGGTCATCGGCTTTCAATCTGCTTTTCCCCTTTAAGTTATATCGTTTTCTATGGATGAAAAAGTTGTTTTTGTCTAATGATTTTGAGGTTTGATCCTACTTCAGAACCACAAAGTTCTCAAAATCATAATTTAGAAACAAAACGAGCTAACTCTAAATAAATTTTAAAAGTCCTCGATAGAATAGTAGGCTTAGAGCCAATCAGAACAACTCAGTAAGTGTTCGGTCACTTTTTCCCAATTGTAAAAGGTCTCAAAAAGCTCTCTGAATACTAACATACGGTTGAATTTTGGAAGGGAAACATTCCCGCTCCACTGAAATAAATGGCCAAAACTTTCAACAGGGTATCATTGTGCATTTCGGGGATTGTTTTCTTTGTAACTCGAAATCAACAAATTCTCAATAAATCAAATTAAATTTATATCATTAACAGTTTTGTCAAAAAATTTGCAGAAAAAAGTAACTTGAATTTGGACAGGATTAAAGTCAACAAACAGTTGTTTTAATTTTTCTAACGATCATTCTGTCATTGGAACTATCTTATGAACAACTGGTCTCAAGGACCGCTCTGCTTCGTTATGTCATAAACCTCTCATAGTTATTCAGCAATTACTATTCAATCGAAGATTAACATGGCTTTCAAGCTAATCTTTCATTTTCTGTTATATGATTATATGCGTACAAAAAATTTTCAACCGAAAACCTACAAACTTGTTTACCCCTAATTTGAAATGAACCTGCTTAATCAAATTAGTGTTCTGAAGAGTTGTTTCTGTACTATCTATGTGCTTATTTATCGTTTCCCATCGTTTTTCATTCCGCTCTATTCAAACTTCTCAGCACAAAAGTACCTTGGTCGAACTCCAATGCGACCTTCGACTATTGTCAGCGACAGAAATTGTAAGATAGGCATTGAGTAGGTAAACAAAAAAACACAATAAAACATGTAAAAAATTGTTTTATTGTGAATAAAACTTTGCTTTTTGCCAAAATTTCATATATCATACATTTGTCTTCAAATGTCAATTCTTTAGAGTAACAAACGAATAGTTGTACATCGTGACTTCGTACCGTTCAATCTCATCCAACAATCTTTAAACTGACAATGCAACAACAATTTTATAAATCTGTTTTTTCTGAGGTAGAGAGGAAGAAACATCAAAGTTCTTTTACACTATTTTTATTCTTACCTGACCAAAGTGGGGAGAAAAAAAACGTTGATGAAATGAGCTTTGTAAAATGTTGATCTGTTGTATTGATAACCACCGTTATGTTAACCAAGTTAATTGTCAATTGTTAATTGTACATGTTTTTTCATTTAGAAATTTTTTTTTCAATTATCTTAATCTTTATAAGATGATACGACTTTTTAGTGTTTTCAAGGATCTGGAAGTTGTCAAAAAAAAAATTGAAATGATACCGAATAACGCTTTTGGGTACATAATTTTTCTAAGAAAATTATTAGATACAGTTTATGTTTTTTCTGTGTATTGTTGTTATCATAAGGTTTGTATATTTTTCGTTAAAACACAAGCACATAAGCGACGATTTTTGGGACATAGAAAAAACATTTATGATATTTTGGTCGACAATTCTTTCCTTTCACTATAAGTGCGTCACAAGATTGCCACTCATATATAATTTTTCTACTTTACTTAATTTGTAATAAAATTTTATAACATTTTATGGTTCTGAAATGCAACTTCGCCTTGTTTTTAACCATATTAATTATTTCGATAATAATGTGGAGAAGCATGAAAAAACTTTTTGATGAGTTTATATTAGGTTTAATTTTTAAAAGTTATACAAAACTATTGTGTGATTTTTTTTGTTTAATACACAAAATATGATTCCATACTTAATTTTGTTGCTTGGAACAGAAAAACAGCCTTTAAGCCGCTTGTTTGCGTTTTAATCCAATTTCTGTCGGTGTCAATGGTCAAACAGGTCATTGGAGTGCAAAAAATCCTTTTACTTGTTTAATTTGGCCTTAGCTGGAACAGAGGAAAAATGAAGTGCCAGATTTGTTTAAAAACATTTTGAGAGACCCCCGCCGAACTTTTATTTTGAAGTTTAACAAATCACCTCAGAACCTGAAAAATTTATGGATAACTGCTTGACAGTTATAAAGGAACTCCATGAAACGGGAATTAACGTGAAAATTAACTATCATTTCTCCTGTATTTTTCGAAACATTATAACCAAAAGTAGGTTATTATTATCAAGTAGGTTACAAGTGTTCTGAAAGAGCTATACAACAAACGAACTTCGAGCTAACCTGCTTGACAGATCATTATTCCTGCTAGTTCTGACCAGATTAGCATATTAGGACTGCTATAGCTTAGGTTATACTACTCCTAATATGCTACTTTACATACCATATATACTATATATAGGATGTTCGAAGCTGGTCCTATATATGGGTGAGTTTCAATCCTCTCATATATTGAGTGTTAATTTTGAAAGGATCTAATTGAGTGACACCGTGCCGTCACAAACAGACACACTAAAAAATTTCAGGTAAATTTACCTGAGTTGAGTTGAAGTAATTTTAGATTCAGGTAAAGTTCAGTTGTGACAATACCTGAAATAAGCCTGAACTGTAGTTCAGTTACTTTTTACCTGAACTGTTTGAGGTGTAATTATCTGAGAAAATAAGTTAGTAAAGCAGCACAGTTCAACGTGCACGCTATGAAACTTTAACAATTCTGCTTGATAATTTAATAGGAAGAGGTACAAACATGGTTCTTTTAGCGCATGCTGTCATTCCTCGGCTGCTTCGAAAATACAATTTGATCAGTTTGCTGAATTTCTGGGTGCTAGGATAGCAAAGAACAATTTACAGCGATTAGCAAAATTATGCTACAAATTCTAGAAACGAACTGATCTATGAACATACGGTAACATATTTTTCAACAAATGGGCATATTTTTCAACGAACATATATTTAAACAAATGGGGGGGGGGGTAAATCAACATTTGAGAGGAATGTACAGCGCAATGTTGCGTCGCCTTTCTAACGTTTCGAGACAAGGCAGACACTTTTCTGGCCGGAAATTTATCAGCAATCAGTTTTACAATGGAAACACTTTTTAAACACTTTTTAAAACATAGTGCATAGTTTAGATATAATTGAAATTATTTTACAGAAAAATGAGAACCCTAGGCCTACGAAAGGGGGGGGACTGCAGTCGGTCAAGTGTTTCTGTTTCTGGAACCTTTTCTGGAACTGAAATACAGATTTAGTCATCTTCAAAATTAGCTAACGTATTTTTAAATACAACTTAACGAGAAAAAAAATAAGCTCAGAAACTCACACGATGAACAGCAAGGGTATCTGTGAGAAGCCTGTCAGAAAAATCCAAATTCAGTTTGCATATAAACAAAAATGACTTATCATTTAGCGAGTTGTGGTATTAGCATAGCAAAGAAACGCCTGCTCTCAAATATTTTTTCTACAATTGAGCCTCTTGTGAGCAAATCATTGAGCCTAATTTTTTCTACAAGTGAGTAAAACCCGGACAATTAAGACAACATCATATCTTGTTGGTCATTTTTATCAGTCAGAATTAACTCAGAATTGAAAGATTGATATCGAATCTGACGCAACGGCACAAATAACATTTCTAGAGGTCCAGTATCAATATCTGAATGAGCAATTGGCAAATTGGTGACAAAAAGACAAAATTAAAGACTGACAAAAAAGAACTTTGATGTTTTTTTCTGCATTTCACAAGACAAAGCTAATAATTTAGAGCTCGTTGTTAGTTTTGCTGTGACTATAAACAAAGCATCGGCTAGTTTAGAGGCTATTCATGCACGTTCAACTTGTCAATTCTAAGTCATCATTTTGTAAATTGAAGACTTAACCAAATATTAACGAATACCACTTTCAACCATATTCTTAGAACTCTTAAAATGTTCCAGACTCAATTAAATGCCTGATCATCTTTGATTCAATTCATAGTTTGGACAAAAACTTTGTTTTCGATTCAAAATTACAAGTCCAGATAAGAAGATTCAAAAAAATCTGCGTCATTCAAAACCAATATTTTGACAACTTGTTTAATAAACAAACTGACAAGTAAATATGTCCGAAAATTTAGAGGACCCACCTAAATATCGCCAAATATCACCAGCGAGTAGCAACAGTTCACATTTTGGCCATATGCAGGCAAAGTTTGGAAATGTTGCACCAAAAATAGGAAATTTTACGATGACTGAAATCAAATCTGCGCAGAAAGCAGCCCAAGTTATTGCAGAGAAAGTTGAAATCAAGCGTCAGAACAAAAGATGGCGTGCGATGCGAACAGCACTTGGAATTTCGGGCGACGCTTTGATTCCGCAAATTGTGGGCGCAGCTAATGTGTTTTGGGTGCTTTTCTGGGTAGTGTGTTATGCAATTTTGAGCTGCGTTTTCCTGTATCAGATGGTCACTTTGGTTGGCAGTTTTTTGGACTACAAAGTCGACACTCAGATATCGATTGTGAGGAATACAGAGGCGACCTTTCCAAGCATCACTGTCTGCAACTCAAACCCAGTTCGCAAATCTATCATCTCAAAGGTAACTCCAGCCATAGGTAGGCTTTAAAAAAGCACATTTTTGAATGCACACATCCATCTCTGCAGAATCAAATCATACAATGTCAGATTTTTTCATACATAAGAATAATTTTTTCTTTTTAAATAAATATTTTGTAACCTCTCAAATTGTCTTTTGCTGTAAATTACATCACAATACATTCTCCTTTCACTATATGAATTTTTCTCAACATTGACGAAAATAAACCCCTAACAACAATTACCTTTTTAATAACGAAGGGAATAAGTAAGAAAAGACGGTTACAAAATAGGAAGCCTAAATAGGTTTTCCTCTTTTTTGATTGTCTGTTCTTGCTGAATAAATTTGTTCTTAATTATTCGATTGTTAGTACTGGCTTATTTCTTGCTTTCACCTAAAAAGTCATTATTTAAAGACGATTAAAAAGCGGAACCGTGTTTTGGTAAAACATTTCTTTTCTCAATTTCTCTAAAAACAAATTAGGAAACTTTAATGCGATTATTTCCTTATTTCGGTAGAAAACATCACTCCTCTAGAAGTTTTTTTGCCAAATTAAAATTGAAAGCAAAAACAATTTTACAAAGATATTGTAACTTGTTTTGACACAGTCAATACCAAATAGATAAATTTGTAGACATGTTTCAGTGTAACCAACCTTTTGATTGATTTATATGATCTTTTGAAAACAACTGAGATGAATTTGGTCTTTAAAAGAGTTTGTGTTTTTGTGCAACTGTCGTGAAAGCTGATTGATGAACGTCAAAACGTCCTCTTTATCGTCAACCTACAAATTTAGAAATCAAAAATTCATTTAAAAATTTAATTTAAAATATTAAGTACGGCAATAAAAAGCTACAGAAATCACTTTTTTCGGAATAATACACATTATTTAAGCCAATAAATATTTCTTTAAAAAAACTCACAGGTTGTCAGAAAAAAGCACCGATAAATTCACGGACCTGTATTTTCAAAGTAAAAAAGAAAGATTGAGACCTAAACAAATTAATGCAAAATTTAATTTTTTTAAATTCAGTAATAGTTTCAGACCTTTAAACTGGAGTAACGTTGATTTAGATTAATATATCTTCAACGAACCCGAAGTTCTCAGATTAAAATTGGCAAAATTCAATTAGATGGAATTGAGAAGTCATCATGATAATGAGGTTAGTCACATGTAACCAGAAACTAATAAAAAAATTTTTCAATCCAATAGGTGAGATAATGACGTCACGCAAGCAACTGAACACCAAAACTGCATGATTGATTGAACAAAAAGTACAGAGAATGGTGAATACAAAAAAGGAGTGTTGGGAAAATCAAACAAACAAAATTTTTAATGTCTGTTATACTTTTTTAAAAAGTTACTCTACATGTTGGGCGTCATTTCAACAATTTTCTCCAAGACTTCTAAGATACTGTTTCTTCTTGATCAGTGAAAACATAAGACACACTCAAGAATAATAAAACCACTAGAGTGAAAGAAAAACAAATTCTCCAGAAAAATATTTTAATTATTTCAATATCAACAGGCATACCAATCATTCGGCTGTTTCCTTCAGCAGCAATAACCACTTTTGTATTCCTCCGCAAAATAATTTGTTTGTAAAAATTAGCTGAACAAAAACAAGTCGAGTATAAAGATTTTAGCCTCCATTTCATTGGGTTTGGAACAATAAGCATCCTGATGCTCTGCTCTTTGCTCGCTCTTTTTTGCGGAAAACAGTTTCCACTTTCAAAAAGAAATTACCAATGCTTCCATCGCCTGAAACGCTGACAAAACATTCAAAGTCGCTCAAACTGGTCAAAAGGTCTAGCCAAGAAAGAGTACTCATTGTGCGGAATGATGTAACAAGTTGTGAACAGCGAATAACACTATAAAAAATAATATTGCATGAAAATATAATTTTGGTTAGTTGTCACTCTTCCGCAGTTTCTTGTAGATTACAAAATACGAGGGACTTGGCAACCTGGATGGGTATGTGAGGAGCAGCATGTACTCCACTTTGTCTCAAGATCTGGGCATCAACTACAATATCCCATCCTGTGATCCAGGCCACACCGAGTGTCCAGGAACAGGGGTGAGCCCGAGTCGAGGTTTAGCGGTGAAATTTTGTAAGAAATGCTGAGAAATGCGGTAAAAAAGTAATGTTCACTGCGTATTTCTTACATCTTTTTGCGGTGAAAGCGGTGAATCGCGGTGAATTAATTTTTTTCACCGCGCTCTCGGTGGCGGTGAATTATTTTTTTTCATCGCTTGAGAGAACGCGGTGAAAAAAATTAATTCATCGCAATAAGCGGTGGAAAAAAAATAACCGCCACCGAGAAAGCGGCTAAATAAAAAATTCAACGCAATTCACCGCATTTACCGCAAAAAGAAGAAAGA
Source organism: Convolutriloba macropyga (assembly GCF_964194025.1). Lineage (NCBI taxonomy): Eukaryota > Metazoa > Xenacoelomorpha > Acoela > Convolutidae > Convolutriloba > Convolutriloba macropyga. The sequence continues at coordinate 35,902 of NW_027451686.1, forward strand.
AATACGCGATGAAAAGTATATTTTTTCTCACCTTTTTTCACCGCATTTCTTGCAAATAATCACCGTGTCCTCCATCAATTCCCGGCTGAAATCTTGTTACCTGAATTAAGCGATAATATTACGATAATTTCAATGCAAAACTATGTAAGATCTAAGCTTTGGTACACAAAATTCGATAAGATCAATTCTAATTTTAACGCAGATTTATGTAAGATCAATGCAAAATTATGTAAGATCAACGCTAAACTGAATTCAAAATTATGTTATATCTACGCCAAATTCAATGCAAAATTATGTTAGATCTACGCTAAATTCAACGCAAAGTCATGTGGGATTGGCGCTCAAGCGTGGATTTTACATAAGTTCAATGCATACTGCGCCATTCATACATAATTTTGCTCTTTTTAGCGTTGACATCTAGGCCTGGCGTCGAATAGCGGTTAATTATTTTTTTCACCGCATTCAACGCATTTCTTACATTATTTTGCCATAATAGTCTATGCGGTGAATTTTTGTAAGAAATGCGGTGAATTTCGTGGTGAATTTTTGTAAGAAATGCGATGAAAAGCGGTGAGTTATTTTTTTCACCGCATTCACCGCAATCACCGCATTTCTTACAAACTTTCATCGCATTAACTGGATTTCTTTCAAAAATTCACCCTAAAACCTTGACCCGGGAGTAACTCCAAAGCATTTTATTTGTCTCTTTTGACCTTTTCTCCACATTTGAGCATCTGTCTGAGTAGATACCAACCACCAAAATTGTGAGTTTTTGTATCTGTGCATGATTTAGTCCTAATGTGCATCAGAAACTTTGAGTGATGAAATTAAGGGATGCTGATGACAAGCTATCAGCATTTCTATAGTAGTTTTGAGGAATTACACAACAAATGTTTTGAAACAGTAGGAAGAGTTTTCCATGAAAGTCTTTTGGTAATTTTCATCTCAGAAACGGTCAAAATGAATTTATGAACATGGAGCACACAAGTGTCAAAACCTAGACTGAGAATTATTCTTCTGAGTTTTTAATCGGTAAACGTTATTTCTTATCAGAAATTAAAATTTAGGTTTGTTTTTGGATAAAGGTGACAAAATTTTCAAGAATTTTTTAATTCTAAAAGAATTTGGTAAGCATTTGATCATTAAGGAAAATATAAAGTACAGGGTCATAATTTAGGAACTGTTCTTCTTTTTATTTTTTATACCATTACTTTGACCCCATTTTTGAACTGAGAGTGTTTTTTGAAAGATTTTTTATAAAAAGTAGAACATTCCCCCCAACCATTGGTTATCCGATATTTATTTTAAAAAATGAGCACCCGTAGAAACCACTTGTTGGGTTTTGAGATATTTCAAAAAAAATTGTCATGTGGGAGGAATTTCTCTAAAAACTTCTACCAATTGACGTAGCCTTAGAGCTTAGAGCGTGGTCTTTTTCGAAAACTTGGAAATTTTCCTGATGTTTTCATTTTTATAAAGCAAAAAATATCACAACAAATTTATTTAAATAAAAGTTCAAGTTTTCTATTCACGGGTCAAGGTCTGGCAGTGATTTTTCGTAAGAAATGAGGTTAAATGCTGTGAAAAAAAATAATTTTCACCGCGTATTTCTTACATTTTTTTGCGGTTAATGCGGTGAATCGCGGTAAATTATTTAATTTCACCGCGATTCAGTATTCTTACAAAACAGAGTCGTCCCAACAGGGTTGCGAACCTCTGACCTCCTGCATGCCTTCAACTGCTTCGTCCACTGCGCCAACTATGACGTACATCTCAGAAATTTCTTGTGAATTTAAATCAGATTAAAAAACTTTGGAAATCATATGCGGTGAAAACAAAAATGCCAAAAATTAATGCTGTAAATACAAATTTCAAAAATTGTAGTTTTTGTTTCTCTTACCTCGGAAACAGTCGAAAACAATTTCAGAACAATTGACATACATGCAGATAATTCATTTGCAAAGACACAAACCGGGTCGAGATTTTTAGGTAAATTTTTGTAATAATTGCGGTGAATTTTGCGGCGAATTTTTGTAAGAAATGCATTGAAATGCGGTGAAGTATTTATTTTCACCGCATTCACCGCAATCACCGCATTTCTTGCAAAAATTCAACGCAATCACTGCATTTCCTATAAAAACTTACCTAAAAGCCTCGACCCAGGTTGTGTCTTTGCAAGTGAATTATCTGCATGTATGTTAATTGTTCTGAAATTGTTTTCTACTGTTTCCGAGGTAAGAGAAACAAAAACTACAATTTTTGAAATTTGTATTGACAGCATTCATTTTTGGCATTTTTGTTTTCTTGTTCAAAAATTAAGCAATTTTGCTCTTTTTTAAACCAATAGCTATAGTTGCGTTGTTTTCCCAATAAATAATCTTCGTTCATATCTTGCAACCAATTTGTATGTCTTCGAATTTTTTGAGTTGATAAATGAAAAAGTAGGCATTCTTCGAGATTTTTGATGATAATTATTCATCTAATGGGTAGTTGAAATGTTACTAACTCTGATGCTATCAGAAAATTCAGTTTGCAGAAAATTCGGTTTAGAGTTAAAGTGCCTCAAAATACACAGATTGCGGAAAAAAAATTAATAGCCCTTACTGTGTTTATCGAGCTCTGTCTTATAAAGTTTTTAAAAAGAAAATTAAAATTTTACGGTTAATTGTGTTTATGACTAAAATTTTTTGAAATGAAACAAATCCTTCATTAGAAGAGTTGAAATCGAAATCCTTCAAAACCATTTTATTGGCTTGTACTTCTGTTTCTATATATGTACCTAAATTAACGATGTGCATTCATAGTCAGACATCAAAAATTAGTTTGGCTATTCATCAATTCAATTTTCGAGTTCTACTGGGCGGTCTCACAATTTAAGAGCAAAATTTTGCATATCTGACTCTATAAACTGAATATTATTAATTGATACGTAAATAATCACGTGGCAAATGAATTGAGTCATTAATACTCTTCCCAGCGTCATGAATCTGGCTTCTTCACCCAACAACAAGAAAAATGAATTTTTTTTTCGAGCCCCTAAAAGCATGTTGAAAATCTCAGTGATGGAGCCATTCATGTTTTTTCAACTAGGAGGACTTGTTAAGTTTTTTTCAACTTGTTTTTATAGAATTTTTTTCTAAAAGCTTGCGACATGTAGCTGATAAATTTTCATTGAGAATCTACCTTATTGAACAAAAGATGTCAGAGAAGGAAAACTTACAAGACAAAAATTTTGAGAGAAAGTTTATGCCAGTTTCAGAGCGGGAAAGCTGCAGTTACGTTACATTATAAAAATAAACATGCGCCCGATTGCTAAAAAACGAAAAACTATTTTTAAGTTGATAAAAAGAAATTGCGAGAAAATTTTTTGATTTGCAATGTGTCACCGCACAACCGCATTTTGAATTTCAACTCATCATAGTTTATAATTTTTGTTCAACGCAGTGTCTGATCTCTAATACCAAAGGAAGGGCCCATAGTAATTCATTAAAAGTATTTCAATACTTTGGGGCATTTTTTGTCTCTGCTTTGGTACATTGCAATTGCTTAGGTAATCCTTAGTTAATCACTAAAACCACTCATGAATTTTACATGAAGTCTTTCTTAGGTCGATAGTGGCAAAAATTGTTTTTAGGCATGAGTAAAAGATGTTTTTGCTAGTTCTGGTTAATCAAGAAGAAAAACTTTCAAAACATTTTGCGCAATATTTATCTGATCATCCAAAAAATTATCTTCAAATTAGCATTTTTAACATTTTAATATTTTAACAATTTAAATTCAGTAGGGCTCGAAGAAAATAATTTTTAGTAGGGCTCAAAGAAAATAATTTTCAGTAGGGTTCAAAGAAAATAATTGATGATTCTGTTTGCAAAAAAAATTTTGTGAAATGGATCATTTAAAATCATTCCGGTCCAGAAGCAGATGATCAAGAAGAAATTGTTTTTTGTTTAGTTGAGCATTCACTCGCCAAAATCTTATGAAATTAAAAACGCACCATGGAAATCTGCTTTATGATATTATTGTATTTTGTCGTTAAATTATTGAACAGGTTAAGGTAATTTCTGGGGTTGAATTGCTTCTTTCGATAATGGAGATTTACGGTTAAGATATATAAATATTACTTTCTGGGAATTGTTACATGCTGTTGATGATATGTATCTGCGATGTAATTACTTTTAAAAAGCTGCTACTGGCATTTCGACATTTTTTTTGTGTTACGGTATAATTCCGACAATTTTTTTGTGTAACGGAAACAAAATTAATTAAACAAAACGTTTTTGGTTAAGCAACTTTGTTTTCTCCATGCGCAAAAGCACATGTAATTTCAGTCATGGAGCAGGTTCAATAGCCAACTCACTAATATTTACACCCTCTTTTTGAAAATCAACCATTTATTCTCTGCTTGCATGGGTTATGGTATTATACATTGTGTTTGTTATACATTATAAGTGTTTGTTCAGCAATGTATTATTGACTGGTGGGTGTGTGATGGATGGCATGACTGTCAGGATGGCTGGGATGAAGGCAACTCTGGTGAAAGTTAGTCGATTCCAAATTAAATTTTTAACAATAAAACGCTATTTCGAGAAAAGGTTAGATGTTTCCACCACTTGTAATGGCGGGTCTTCCTTATTGAATTATAATGTATAAATATTTGAAAAATTTTTCCACCCGTTAGGGAATATCAAAATATGTCTTTGGGATCTAATCAGTTTCTCTTTGTGCCATGTATGTCTCCCAGTCCACATTTCTTTATGATTTTTTAATTTTTTTTATGTCTTTACGGAAAGGTGTCGAAGGATTTATACCCTCAAAGAGGGAGATAGCACAAACAGGCGGTATTACTGTGAAATCAGACCTCATGTCGGATCACAACCTGCTAATATTTATCCCCAGTGCTCTTCAGCAGTGCAAAAAGGGGTCTCAAGCTGTCAAATTTGCACTCGCTTACCCGTTTGAGGTACCATATGTAACATGAATGGTAACATATTCGAAAGGCCTGAGATCAATATGGTGCCGTACTACGGTCGTTCCAAATTTTCAAAATTCGGGCTACCTGGGTGCATATTCTTACTATGTTACCTATAGCTTTAGCAAAGTTGGGATCTGTTCTGTCCCCCCCCCCCCCAGCTTAGTGGACATAAATTTTTTATGACCCCGAGGCGCACGTGCTTTTTTCTTACATAGTAACGTGCTATGTAAAAACATATAATTTGTAACTGGGGGTCATAAAAACATTGGAGGGGGGGGGGGGGGCGAAACAGAATAGATCCCAAAGTTGTCTAAGAATTCATAGAAAAACGATACAAAAAGGTCTCTGAGCAACGCGCGGGGGGGGGGGGGGGGGGGTAGTTCTCCGAAACTGCGGTCTCGGATGTCAGCAATTGCGTTACCAAGTCATTGTAATATGCAGCCTACAAAATAGTGAGCACTTCCTTAGCCTACACCTCGTCTTATGAAAATGACGTTAAAAGTCCAGAACAGAAGGGGGGTCAACATTGAGTTTAAATACACAGCACAGTCCAGCATTGAAATTGAACTCGAGCTAAAGTCTTTTTATGAATTGAGCATTGTTTTTCGTCTCAGCTCTTAATTCAATTTTGTGGTCGGTCATGGACTATTCATGAACCAGAAACCATTTTTTTTGGATTGATGACCGTTACCTTGTCATTTTCTCCACCGGATGAGCAAGCATCCATACCCAGGCCGAGGTTTGGCGGTGAATTTTTGTAAGAAATGCGTGAAATGCGGTCAAAAATAATATTTTCAACGCGTAAAGGTGAATGCGGTGAACTTCGCGGTGAATTTTTCTAAGAAATAAGGTGAAATGCGGTGTAAGAAATCCGGTGAATTTAGCGGTAAATTTTTGTAAGAAATGCGGTGAAATTTATTTTTTTCAGCGAATTCACCGAAATCCGCATTTCGTACAAAAATTTACCGCATTCACCGCATTTCTTACAAAAGTTCACCCAAAAACCTCGACCCGGGTAAGCAACGCCAAATTAGTATGGATAACTCTTGGAAAGATTTCTGTGACAGAACTGTATAACAACTCATACATGATGTGGCGTTCTGTAACCGGTCGTAGACACTTCCGAATCCATATCTTTCAACACTTCGTCTGTTAAAGAAGACAGAAAAAATTTAAGAAAAAGCTCCGCTCTTCACCAATAAGGTTAAAGTGTTCAGGGATAGAAATATTTTGCAGACATATAATAGATATATTAAAGGGGTAGTTTTCAGTAGATTTCAATATTGTCAAAGACTCTTATCAGTTTCTAAACAATTGAACCAATTTTTCGATCCAACAAATTTTCTATGTATCAGGAGCGATATTCGTATTAAAGGTTTTTCTTTCTGTAGCTTGAAAAAAGAACGATTTGGCGTACTGCTTTTTTTACTGTTCTTTTTAAACTGCCTAAACAGTTGAGACAAAATTTACTCTCCCTCATTAATTGATAGCTTTTTCCTCTATACAGTATAGGCCAATATTTTAACTTACTCTTTCTGGAAGTTTTAAGGTCACAGTCTCTCATTAAAAACAACAGTAAGGTAAATTTGAGGATCTATTGTATCCCGCTTAGCGGGAAGATAACTTTGGGCCCAAAGCACTCAAAAGAGCGTGCTATATGACGGTGCATAAATTTGTATTTCATTATCAAAACACAGACGCTCTGATATAGAGTTACTCCGAAATTACTCGATTGTAATTTAAACTCGGCAGTTTAAGGTAGTTTTTGCTTACTTTTAACTCTATAGCTTTACTTCATTTTACGAATACTTAACTTCAATTTCCTACCTGTATTAGTAATGTCAAGGTAACATATTTTAACTTCCCAGGTGTCGAATTTTAAGTTTGACCCCATCTATGACCTAGACCCCCTTTGAACGCACCAATGAGGAACGGTGACTTCAAACATACACAAGCTAGGATTTTTTCAACGAGAAACATAAACGCACCAAGTACTTACTGTCGAAGCAATGTCTGCCTATAAAGGCACCAAACATACAAGAGCCAAGTTCTGCCACAATCACGAGCAACGTTCTGCCACCACATGCGAGCGACAACATTCGACATGTCTCCATCATTAGATTTTTATAACAAATATTTTTGAAACAATATGAGTTACAAAGCAAATATTAGGATGCAATATATTAATTCATTTGAGTGTCGAAGCTATTTAGTATTGCTTAGACAAAGAAAAATACGGGGTTCTTTTTGTACGATAGTCTTTTTAAAATCTTCAAATGGAATCATGAAATGGCCAGGACTCAAAACACATCACAAAAGCACTAAGAAACAAAAAATATGTTGCTAAATCAATTTTCAAAGTCTGGATTTTGACTTTTTTCGGCCTCCCTGGGTCTTTTCATAACATTAACGAGCCAAAGTCTGGATCATAACGCATTTTGTCTGGAAGAGTCATTTCATAACGATTTTCGAAAGAGCACATGAACGCACCGAAACTTTGAACGAGTCAAACTCTGGCCCATATGCAATTTCGGTTCATCTGGGTATTTCCATAAGCAAGAACGATCTGCCAGGTGATTTTCATAAGTCATTTTGAATAAGGTTCCCAACCTGGGTTTGTGTTATTTCTACTTTATGATTTAAGATAAAAAAATAGAACAATTTTACCGTTATTTGAGGTAAAATACTTGAAACATTAAAGGAAAATTTAGGGGTAACAATCTTTTCCTTTAACTTTACCATAAATTTAGTGTGCTAATTTTTTGTTGATTTAAATTTACTTTAAATTTTAAAGTTCTTAAGATGGGTGTGGAGACAAGTTGAAAAATAATGTATAAGTAGTAATGTGTTTGAGTGTCCAAAATTTGGCTTGATTGCAGACCCTATCGACTGCAGCACGTGGTCTCTGGATGTCACTACACAGTACGAGGCTTACAACCCAGATGGGTACTGCATACAGGGTCTGGTCCAATGCAGAGACGAACCCCTCTGTGCCTTCCCCTGTAACAACGTCACCGAGTGCAGAGATGAATTCGATGAAGGAACCGAGCTCAATTGCACCCAATACACGACTTGCGGGGGACCTCTCTTGGCTACCAGTTCCGAGCAGACTTTCAGTTCTGAGAACTGGCCCAATTCTGACTACAACAGATACACAGATTGTACTTGGGTCATATCGGCTCCCGGTTGGTATCTCCTAAAAGTTTTCAATTTGTTCCGCTTAACACATTTCTCCCATCCCTCTCAATACTGATGACGGCGCCCCAGTTACAATCCATACGTTTTAAATCAATTATATAGCTAAACTCCCCCCCCCCCCCAGCTTAGTGGTTAGATAACCTATAGCCCCCATCATGGTAAATATACCATAATGGGGGGGGGGGCTTTAATTTCATAAGGGCTATAATGGGAAAGTCCCACTGAATCTACTCTGTGCCCCAGGCCAGTTTTTCTGTAACCACCAGTAACCACCAATTAAAAATGTTTTATTATAATATGTGGCACGTTACTATGTAAGAAAAACGCACGTGGGCACGGGGGCTTTTATGCTTTCAAGCGGGGGGGGGGATAGAACAGATCAAAAAACTTACAGTGAGAAAACTAGCTTGAGCTCTTGGAGTGCGTACAAGTTTTCGTCCCACTAGTCTTAGGCAGAACAGAATAAATCATCAAATATAAACTGTATGCAATCTACAGTTGTATATGTAATGGTTACGTGACTCTGCTTGAAGTCACTGAGAACTTCTGGCGTTTATCGAGAACCGCGAAAGGTTCGAGATATTAAGTCAGAGTTTCGAAGTGACTTCTGCAGAGTCACGTAACCATGCTTAAAACATGAAAAGGCGTTTTAAAGTGGAGGTAAGTAGGTAAACTTCTTGCGCTAAGTAGGTAAACTTCCAGTTAATTTGCAACTTCTGGCATTTTTACTACTGGCACTGCAGACTTTCGGTATTTTAAAATATGCATGTGAGTGTTTTAAGGCTTTCTATATCAATTATTTCGGCAGTATGTCAAGATGTACGTTGACACTTGACAGTTGAATTGATTTACAGTTGATTTTTTGGAAAGTTAAGTTACCGGAACATAACACCAATGTTTTTATGACTCGTTATTATTAGACCACCTATATGCATATTGGCTTATCAGTACTCTAAAAAACAGTACACAGCTGTAATGGCACTCAAAATCCTTTTTGCTGTTCTCTAAAAGAGTACTCTAACTGGAGTACAAAAAGTTGGTTACTTCAGTTTTGAGTTTAAATATTGGCAATGTCAACCAGACATTTTGTGTAATGATATCGCTAACTTGCGCTGTTTAATTCAGTTTTTCATGTGGGATTGCTACCCAACCCGGGTCGAGAAAAAATGCAAAAATATGTAAGATAAGCGGTGAAAAGTTAGTTTTTTCACCGCAAATTTCGTACATAATTTTGCGTTGAAATGCGGTGAATGCGGTGAAATTATGTAAGTTCACCGCTAGACTAAGCGGTGATCTTACAAAAATTCACCACAATTCATCGCTAAAATATGTAATTTCACCGCCCTTACAAGGGTCCGAACCTCTCACCTCCTGCATGGCCTCCACTTCTTCTTCCACTGCGCCATCTCTCTCTAAATTCTATAATTCTCTGTTTGAATATAAATCGAATTCACTCTACTTTCTGCAAAACATGCGCGGTGAATTTTTGTAAGATTTGCAATTTTTAGCGGTGAAATTACATATTTTAGCGGTGAAATGTGGTGAATTTTTGTAAGTTCACCGCTTACTCTAGTGGTGAAATTACATAAAATCACCGCTTAGAAAAAGTGTCAAAAAGATGTAAGATTAAGGGGTAGTTTTAGTGGCAAGGCAAATCTAATAATTCCTCCCACACTCACCATTAATTTCACCGCTGATCTCAAACATCTTGAACAATTTTTTCTAAGCGTTGAATTTATGTAAGTTCACCACTAAGTTGAGCGGTGAATTTATGTAATTTCACCGCATTCACCGCTTTTCTTACAAAATTTGGACTTTTTTTCGAAGCAGTGAATTTATGTAATTTCACCGCTAAATTCAGCGGTTAAATTATGTAATTTCAGCGCTACCAGGCGATAAAGTATTTTTTCACCGCATTCACCGCCTGATTTATGTAATTTCACCGCATTCATCGCTTATCTTACAAAAATTTCCGCTTTAACCGCTTATCTTACATAATTTTGCGTTGAATGGCGGTGACACCTCGACCCGGGAATTCCTGTTCCCGGTATAATTAACAGGGGATTTGATCTGTATGATCAGTACGGACTAAACATTTCCATTAATTGTGCAAACATAACAATTTGCGTATCACGTAGTAATTCGATTCAAAGCAAGGTGGTTGAAAAGAACTATGGAGATACTTTTTACTGCCTCATCGATTAACACTGGGTTCATTTCAACTCGGTTTCACCGCTTCACAACTCTACCCCGTTTACTATAGTCAATTCGTACATGCAAACGTAGTTCTCTAACAATTAAATCTTCTGGCTCGGCATTTGACTTTGTGTCAATCCATTGATAACTCGATATTCAAAAAAGCTAGTCTCACATACAATTAACGCAATTTCAATCATCTCTCTAATGAAGTTTTTTTCTGAAAATAGACGTAAGAATTTTAAATTGTAAATTTTGGCGCCATCCCAAGTCGAGGAGTCCGCTCAAATTCCGCTCAAAAATGCAAGAGATAACCGGAATGAGCGGAATTTGACCGGAATGAGCGGAATCGATAAAAAATAATGCAAGAAATGAGCGGAATTTGAGCGGAATAAAAAATGCAAGGAATGAGCGGAATTTGAGCGGAAAAAAAATGCAAGAAATGAAAGGAATTTGATCGGAATAAAAAATGCAGGAAATGAGCGGAATTTGACATGACCAAAAAATGCATACACTTTTAGCGGAAACATTGAACTTCCGGAAACAGGGAATGTATGTACATTAGGAGTTTCTGAAATGAACAACAATAGCGAAATTTTAAAGTAACGGTTTAAAGAATCTTAAAAAATTTTGAAATCATAACAACAGGAAACGCACTGGTTTTAAAGTGGATCAACTTGAATCCAATCTCTCTTCTTATATATTATATCGAAAACTAGTATTCCTGCATAAAAAAGATCATTGGATCAGACCCAAATTGAGCTATGATCAGACTATCCAGACTGAAATGACCTCTGATCAGACTTTCCAGACCGAAGTTACCCCTGATCAGACTTTCCAGACCAAAATGATCTCTGATCAGACTTTCCAGACCAAAATGTCCTCTGATCAGACCGAAACCAGACCACTGTCCAGACTATAGTGCGCTTATGATCAGACCCAAATTCAGACCATTGTCCAGACTATAAACAGACTATGATCAGACTTTCCAGACCAAAGTGACCGCTTTTCAGACCAAACCCAGATCTTTGTCCAGACTATAGTGCGCCTATGATCAGACCCAAATTCAGATCACTGTCCACATTATAAAAAGACAATGATCAGATTTTTTTTTCTAATACTTTCTTGAAAATTTGGTGCAAGGTTTTCTGTGGTAACTGAAGTATACAAAAAAGTACTCGATACGTTGTCAAATTTCGCGCTCAAAACTCGCTATTTTGATGTTTCAAAATAAATCGCTTTTCAACCTAGTCAAGGACTCGTTCAAATGAACTGAGGGTCTAGTGAGGAGTTTCAATGTCCAAGTACAGTCTGATAGAAAAAAGAATTTTTGACCTAGGTGGTAAACAAAAAAAGTACTTGATACGTTGTCAAATTTCGGGCTCAAAAACTGGCTAAATAGTGTTTCAACATAAATCGCTTTTCAACCTAGTCAAGGACTTATTCAAATGAGTTGAGGCTCTAGGCAGGAGTGTCACTGAGCGAGTACAGTCTGAGATGGAAAGAATTTTTGACCCAAGTGGCATAGGAAAAAAGTATACGATACGTTGTCAATTTTCGCGCTCAAAAACTCGCTATATACTGATTCAACATAAATTGCTTTTTAACCTAGTCAAGGACTTATTCAAATGAATTGAGGGTCTAGGGAGGAGTGTCCCTGTCTGAGTACAGTCTGAGAGGGAAAGAAATGTTGACCTAGGTGGTATACGAAAAAAGTACTCTCTACGTTTTCAAAATTCGCGCTCTAATATCGCTATTTAGTGTTTCAACACTAATTGCTTTTCAACCTAGTCAAGGACTTATTCAAATGAACTGACGGTCTAGAGTGGAGTGTTACTGTCTGAGTACAGTCTGAGAGGGAAAGAAATGTTGACCTTGGTGGTATACGAAAAAAGTACTCTATACGTTGTCAAAATTCGCGCTCTAATATCGCTATATAGTGTTTCAACCTAGTCAAAGACTTATTCAAATGAACTGAGGGTCTAGAGTGGAGTCTTACTGTCTGAGTTCAGTCTGAGAGTGGAAGAATGAGCTATGTCTTGTTTTGATTCGTTTAGTATTGCAGAAGTTTTTAACAATTTTCGAACTCGAACCTTCGGAAATGACCACATGCTCACTGCTCGATCTTCAATTTTCCTTCCATCAGAGTGTTTATGTTAATAACTGGTTAATATGATTTACAATATCATCGTATCAAATTGTTAAGACTATGTTGAACGTTTTCGATTTGCTCTTCGGGAAACTATAACAGAACGAGCGTTCGGTACCAATTGAAAAAAGGGCATGGAGACTGAATGCTCGGTGGCTTTGGTTTCCTTAGTATTTGGCCGGACTTAATCAAATCACTTGAGGGTCTAGGGAGGAGTGTCGCTGTGCGAGTAAAGTCTGAGAGGGAAAGAATTTTTGACCTAGGTGGTATACGAAAAAAGCACTCGATACGTTGTCAAAATTCGCGCTCTAATATCGCTATATAGTGTTTCAACATAAATTGCTTTTCAACCTAGTCAAGGACTTATTCAAATGAACTGAGGCTCTAGAGTGGAGTGTTACTGTCTAAATACAGACTGAGAGGGAACGAATTTTTGACCTAGGTGGCATACCAAAAAAGTACCCGATACGTTGTCAAATTTCGCGCTCAAAAAATCGCTATGTAGTGCTTCAACATAAATTGCTTATCAACTAAGTCAAGGACTTATTCAAATGAAGTGAGGGTCCAGTGAAATGTGTCACTGTCTGAGTTCAGTCTGATAGAGAAAGATTTTTTGACCTAGGTGGTATACAAAAAATGTACTCGATAAGTTGTCAAAATTCGCGCTCAAAAAATTGCTATATGGTGTCTCAACATAAATTGCTTTTCAACCTAGTCAAGGACTTTTCAAATGAACTGAGGGTCTGGGGAGGTGTTTCACTGTCCAAGTACATTCTGATAGAGAAAGATTTTTTGACTTAGGGGGTATCCGAAAAAAGTACTCGATATGTTGTCAAAGTTCCCGCTCAAAAAAAGGCTATATAGTGTTTCAACATAAATTGCTTTTCAACCTAGTCAAGGACTCGTTCAAATGAACTGAGGGTCTAGTGAGGAGTTTCACTGTCCAAATACAGTCTGATAGAGAAAGAATTTTTGACCTAGGTGGTAAACAAAAAAAGTACTCGACACGTTGTCAAACTTCGCGCTAAAAAACTTGCTATATAGTGTTTCAACATAAATTGGTTTTCAACCTACTCAAGGACTTATTCAATTGAATTGATGGTCTAAGGAGGAGTGTCACGCTCTGAGTACGGTCTGGGTTTGAAAGAATGAGCTATGTTTCGTTTTGATTGGTTTAGTATTGCAGAAGTTATTAACAGTTTTCGACCTCGAACCTCCGAAAATGACCACATGCTCACTGCTTTAACTTAAATTATTCTTTAATCAGAGTGTTTATGTTGATAATCGGTTTATATGAGTTACAACATCACCGTATAAAACTTTTAAGACTATGTTGAACGTTTTCGGTGAGCTCTTCGGGAAACTATAACTGAACGACCGTTTGGTACCAATTGAAAAAAGGGCATGGTGACTGAATGCTCGGTGGCTTTGGTTTCCTAAGTACTTAATAGAAACAGGTTGTGATATATATTATTTTAAAGCTCGTTTCATTTTCAATGTAATGCGCTACCTTTGGTTTTGATGGGTTTAGTATTGCAGAAGTTATTAACAGTTTTCGACCTCGAACCTCCGAAAATGACCACATGCTCACTGCTTTAACTTAAATTTTTCTTTAATCAGTGTGTTTATGTTGATAATCGGTTAATATGAGTCACCATTTCATTGTACTAAACTCTTAAAACTATGGTGAACGGTTGCATTAAAACAGTTGTAAGGCATGATCAGGCAGATTTTTAAATTAGTGACTAAAATTTTAAACGATCGCAAAAAAACAGGATCTGAATGTTTTGCAGTTTTTCACTATTTTCTTTCAATTGGGAACCAAAATTAGTGACCAATAGCGCACTCTCTCTGGTGCATGCCATTCTTCTATCAAAGTGTTAGTGTAAGTCCTGAAAACTTTTTTTGGAACGTTTTTCAAGATTGAATGCTGAAAATCTTAGCTTTTCTCAAATATTAATGGCTGCGTGGTGTTTTGAGCAATAGAACACGTTTTTTGGCAATTGTTTTGTGTTTTCTAGAAACTATTTAGGTTTTAGAAGCTAATTGTATCAAACAATGGGATTAATTCAACTATTTTCCTTTTTTCACGATTTCATCAAATTTCTGTGGATGTTGTTTTATGTCAAAACACACAAAACACCATAACCTTCATGGTGAGGTGGGAAATTTTTTCCCACCTCACCATGAAGGTTTGCCGTGACCTAGAACGCCGAAGTGGACTAGAGTTACACCCACAAATACGCCTGGAACGCTGTTTCATGTTGTTTTGCGTCGGTTACGGAGATTTTGGGCTTCGGTGATAGCCCAAAAAATGGCGTATGGAATACTATTTTGTTAATATCTTCTAAAGTACTGAACCAAATTAAACGGGAGTAGCCGCATTTTGTTGGCACTAAACCCTTCTTGCTTGCACTGCTTAGTTAGTTTCTCAAATCGGCCTAATCAAAAAGTTATTAACGTTTAAATTTGAAAAAAGTCGAATTTTCGGGCTATTCGGGATGACCAAAATTTCGGTACAACAAAGCACGCGATTTACCCTACAAATGTTAGTGATTTAGAATCCTCAGTTAGTGGGGAGTATCCGCATATATATTTCTCATACCGTTTTAGCAAGTCCAGATGCCGAATTTTGGCTCTGCAGCCGGAGTACTCTGCTTTTTTGGTCATTTGGTACGGTACCTTTACTTTAAAATAACTCGTTGTAGAGTGAATCGATTTTGATGAAACTTTGTGGTTATACCCAGCTTGAGCTAAGCTATGTTTTGATATAGGTTTCGTTTCGTTTTGATCAGCAGTTTTTGAGGAATTGGCCAGGACATGTGCCTCAATTTTGAACCGGTGAAGCAGGGTACCTGTACCTGCAGAGCTATGCCAAACCACCTTTAGTGCGATTTAAGGCTTGATTAATGGCTTGTTAGCTTCCTTATATTATGTCAAAGCTTTCTAGCTATTATCTGTAATTCGTGTGACAGATTGTGATGTCAAATTTTAGCTCTGCATGTGGTGTATCTCTCTTCTGGAATCATTTGGTACGATACCTTATTTTTGCTATAACTCCTCGAAGAGTGCACCGATTGAGCTCATTTTTTAATATGATAGGTATCTCAAGCAATACCACAAACTGCACCAAGGGCGTTTGTTTTTGTTCCGCCGTTTTGGAGAAATTGGCCAAAAAACGTGGCCCCATTTTGACCTCCTGAGGAGATGAACACCAAATTGACCGACAGTAAAGACAGCATTTCTTCTTCTTTCAGATTGTTGTTTGTTCAAAAACTGTTTGTATACTTTCTTTGGGACATCTGGAGCGTGCCTGGATTGATTAATGTAAGTGTCTTAATGAAGTTTAGAGTTGTAAATTAGAGATCGAGCACATGAGTCCTTGAAAAAGTGGTCATACTGAGCGAAAGCTCATCGGCTTTGATTTCCCGAGTACTTAACAGAAACACGTTGTAGTATATATAGTTTTAAAGCCTATTTTAGCACCGATCTAATGAGCTATGTCTCGTTTCGTTTCGTTCAGTACTTTAAAAGTTATTAACGATTTCCGACCTCGAACTCCCAGAATTGACCACATGCTCACTGCTCGATCTCTAATATGTCTTTGATCAGACGTTTAATGTTGATAACCGGTTAATATGAGTTACAATATCATCGTATCAGACTTTTAAGACTATGTAGAACGTTTGCGGTCTGGTCTTAGGGAAACTATAACTGAACGAGCTTTCGGTACTAATTGAAAAAAGGGCATGGTGACTGAATGCTCGGTGGCTTTGATTTCATAAGTACTTCACAAAAACAGGTCGTGATATATATGATTTTAAAGCCCGTTTCATGTTCAGTCTAATGAGCTAGGTCTCGTTTTAATTAGTTTAGTATTGCAGGAGTTATTAACAATTTTCGACCTCGAACCTCCGGAAATGACCACATGCTCGCTGCTCGATCTTCAATTTTTTTTTCAATCAGAGTGGTTATGTCAATAACTTGTTAATATGAGTTACAATAGCATCGTGTAAAACTTTTAAGACTATGGTGAACGTTTTTGGTGCGCTTTTCGGGAAACTATAGTCGAACGAGCGTTTGGTACCAATTGAAAAAAAGGACATGATGACTGAATGCTCTGTGGCTTTGATTTCCTAAGTACTTAGCAGGACTTAATCAAATCAATTGAGGGTCTAGAGGGGAGTGTCAAGGTCCGAGTACAGTCTAGGAGTGAAAGAATTTTTGACCTAGGTGGAATACGAAAAAGGTACTCGGTACGTTGTCAAATTTCGCGCTGAAAAACTCACTATATAGTGTTCAAACATAAATTGCTTTTCAACCTCGTCAAGGACTTATTCAAATGAATTGAGGGTCTAGAGAGGAGTCTCAAGGTCCGGGTACAGTCAGGGAGTGAAAGCACTTTTGACCTAGGTGGTATGCGGAAAAAGTACTCGGTACGTTGTCAAATTTCGCGCTGAAAAACTCACTATATAGTGTTCAAACATAAATTGCTTTTCAACCTCGTCAAGGACTTATTCAAATGAATTGAGGGTCTAGAGAGGAGTCTCAAGGTCCGGGTACAGTCAGGGAGTGAAAGCACTTTTGACCTAGGTGGTATGCAGAAAAAGTACTCGATACGTTGTCAAATTTCGCGCTCAAAACTCGCTATTTTGATGTTTCAAAATAAATCGCTTTTCAACCTAGTCAAGGACTCGTTCAAATGAACTGAGGGTCTAGTGAGGAGTTTCAATGTCCAAGTACAGTCTGATAGAAAAAAAGAATTTTTGACCTAGGTGGTAAACAAAAAAAGTACTCGACACGTTGTCAAACTTCGCGCTCAAAAAATCGCTATATAGTGTTTCAACATAAATTGCTTTTCAACCTAGTCAAGGACTTATTCAAATGGATTGAAGGTCTAGGGAGGAGTGAGTGTCACTGTCTGAGTACAGTCTGATAGAAAAAGAATTTTTGACCTAGTTGGTATAAAAAAAAGTACTCGATACGTTGTCAAATTTCGCGCTAAAAAACTCGCTATTTAGTGTTTCAACATAAATTGCTTTTCAACCTAGTCAAGGACTTATTCAAATGAATTGAGGGTCTAGGGTGGAGTGTCGTTGTGTCCGAGTACAGTCTGATAGAGAAAGAGTTTTTGACCTAGTTGGTATACAAAAAAAGTACTCGATACGTTGTCAAATTTCGCGCTCAAAAAATCGCTAGGTAGTGTTTCAACATAAATTGCTTTTCAACCTAGTGAAGGACTTATTCAAATGAATTGAGGGTCTAGAGAGGAGTGTCAGGGTCCGAGTACAGTCTGGGAGTGAAAGAATTTTTGACCTAGATGGTATACGAAAAAAGTACTCGATACGTTGTCAAATTTCGCGCTCAAAAAATCGCTATATATTGTTTCAACATAAATTGCTTTTCAACCTAGTCAAGGACTTATTCAAATGATTTGAGGGTCTAGGGAGGAGTGTCACTGTCCGAGTACAGTCTGATAGAGAAAGAATTTTTGACCTAGTTGGTATACAAAAAAAGTACTCGATACGTTGTCAAATTTCGCGATCAAAAAATCGCTATATAGTGTTTCAACATAAATTGCTTTTCAACCTAGTCAAGGACTTATTCAAATGAATTGAGGGTCTAGAGAGGAGTGTCAAGGTCCGAGTACAGTCTGGGAGTGAAAGAATTTTTGACCTAGGTGGTAAACGAAAAAAGTACTCGGTACGTTGTCAAATTTCGCGCTGAAAAACTCACTATATAGTGTTCCAACATAAATTGCTTTTCAACCTAGTCAAGGACTTATTCAAATGAATTGAGGGTCTAGAGAGGATTGTCAAAGTACGAGTACAGTCTGGGAGTGAAAGAATTTTTGACCTAGGTGGTATACGAAAAAAGTACTCGACACGTTGTCAAATTTCGCGCTCAAAAAATCGCTATATAGTGTTTCAACATAAATTGCTTTTCAACCTAGTCAAGGACTTATTCAAATGAATTGAGGGTCTAGGGAGGAGTGTCACTGTCCAAGTACAGTCTGATAGAGAAAGAATTTTTGACCTCTTCGCGCAGCACAATTACCCCCTGCCCTCTCTGTGCCCCCTTTGTTGTGCATTTAGATGTTCATTTATATGGTTGTCTGTTTCTTTCTTCAGCGCGATAAACCCCGCGCTGTTTGTGACCCCTTCGCGCATTAGTCTTAGCTATTTAGGGTCTTTGTTTTTTTTCTTTGGCGGCTATAAAGTCAGGTGCGCTCCCTATGGAGCCGAGAAATGCACCGGCTCTAGTCTTCAAAGAAGCAAAAAGGCCCATGCAAAAGCTAAGACATGTTTACTGCTGCAAAAATCTGAACAGTTTCTTTGATCACACTCAAGTGCGCTCGAAACGCCCCCTGATCAGACTCAAGTGCGCTCGAAACGGCCTCTGATCAGACTCAAGTGCGCTCGAAACGACCTCTGATCAGACTCAAGTGCGCTCGAAACGTCCTCTGATCAGACCGAACCCAGACCATGGTCCAGACTAAAGAGACTATGATCAGACCTTCCAGACCGAATTGACCTCTGATCAGACCGAACCCAGACCATGGTCCAGACTAAAGAGACTATGATCAGACCTTCCAGACCGAATTGACCTCTGATCAGACCGAACCCAGACCATGGTCCAGACTAAAGAGACTATGATCAGACCTTCCAGACCGAATTGACCTCTGATCAGACCGAACCCAGACCATGATCCAGACTAAAACTCTACTCAAAATCTCCTATAGTTGTTTGTTTGTAACTCCGCCGTAGCCGGTCCCCAGCCCGGTTGAGAGAAGGAGGAGGGGAACACACCCAAAACATACTGGAAAATCTCAAAAAGTTGTTCGTTAGTTCAACTGTAGATTTTTTCCGACAGTATTTAACCTATTTCAGCTCTCGAAACGTCCTCTGATCAGACTAAAAAATCCGCTCATTCCGACCTTTCCTCTCATTTAATGCTTTTTTTTCCGCTCAAATTCCGCTCAAAAATCCACTCATTCCGACCATTCCTCTCATTTCTTGCATTTTTTTTCCGCTCAATTTCCGCTCATTTCTTGCATTTTTTATTCCGCTCTAATTCCGCTCATTTCTTGCCTTTTTTATTCCGCTCAAATTCCGCTCATTTCTTGCATTTTTTTTCCGCTCAAACTCCGCTCATTTCTTGCATTTTTTATTCCGCTCAAATTCCGCCCATTACTTGCATTTTTTCCCGCTCAAATTCCGCTCATTCAGGTCAAAAAAATGTAAGGGCTTTGAGGGGATTTTGCTAAACTGTCCGATCAAATTCCGCTCATTTCTTGCATTTTTTTTTCGCTCATTCCT
Source organism: Convolutriloba macropyga (assembly GCF_964194025.1). Taxonomy (NCBI): domain Eukaryota; kingdom Metazoa; phylum Xenacoelomorpha; order Acoela; family Convolutidae; genus Convolutriloba; species Convolutriloba macropyga. The sequence goes on from NW_027451686.1 coordinate 55,736, forward strand.
CGGCCCGGGATTTTGTGCAGATCAATCCAAAGAGTGTTCAGTTCTATTTTCAGCGGAAAATTGCGCTAAAAGTATGATGAGTTGGAAAACTAGGAAATAAAATTTTAATTAGAGAATTGATTAGTGTACCTCATAAAATTGAAATGAAACCCGCCATCAATCAATGTAGCATTAAAAGTGCCAATTGCTGTAGACTAATCATACGAAGAAAAACATTTCATCTACATTTTTTATGTTCGAAAATGAAATTGAGACAATTTTGTTAAGAAAACAATTTTTTTTTAAATTCGAAGCTTTCAGAAAACAACATTGACAGCTATCTGACTTATAAAAGTTACTAGAAAGTGACAATAGAAATTTCCTTATAGTAAAATACATGCTATGGGGCAAACAGAGGAGGTTAAAAAGCACATTTATTTTTCCAATTAGCAAGAAATCTTTTACACTTTCCTGATGCATAACGTCAAATTATAGAGTTTGTGGCATTAAAGACACTATTGAAAATTGGTATAGATAGCTCCCATCAAGACAATGTCAGAGCTGGGCAAGTAAAATTGCAAGTCTCGATAGTCTTGGCAAAGGCTGTCAAGTCAATAAACAAGTCTACGCCATTTCGTGCAAATTGAGAAAAATAGGCGCCCAGATCTGAGCGTCATTAAAATTCAGTACTGAATCATAGAAATTTCATTATTATTTTTACTATGCACAGAGCTCTGATCATGGCACTTATTAGACATTTCATGAAAAAAGTCAGTGTAAAATTCTGGGATTCTGCTGAACATTATGAACCTCAGAATCTGTATTTTCTATGATCAGAATAAATTTTTTGTCCGTTTTTGCACTGAACAGCATGAAAAATCACCTTCGGCCGCAAATTCGAAAAAAAAATTGATAGGCAATTCAAACAATTAATTAATCAACTTGTGGTTATTCGAAAACAGACTTTAACAGGCACAATATATGCATTATTTGTATTAGTTGTAAGTTGCCAGTTTGTATCAGGCCATTATTTGTATTAGTTGTCAGTTTGTATCAGTTTGTATCAGGCCATTATTTGTTTTAATTGTCAGTTTGTATCAGGCCATAATTTGTATTAGTTGTCAGTTGCCAGTTTGTAGTTTTGTAGTTGCCAGTTTTTATTAGTTCTTCAGGCCATTCTTTGTGACTGTTGTATTGGAAATTCCTTCTGACCATAAGTTCTGACAATCCGTTCTGACGATGCGTTGTTCTGACCATGCGTTGTTCTGACCATGCCTGCGATCTGACACCTTTCAGTCCTCAACTGAAGAGGACACACTTCAATTAGAACATGTGCACGTCGTACTGAAACGGCTGAAGAACTTGGGTAGACGTCTCCAGATAGCCAATCAAGATCTACGTGATCGGCCAGTCATCCAAATGATGCAAACAAACAAACAAGCAAGGCGCCGAAAACAGAATCGAAGGTACAACAAGAAATTGACTCAATTTTAACAAATATATAAACATAAGTCATGAGAGTTTTAGAAAACGTTATAATCACACTTTGTTAAAAGAGTAAAAAAAATTAGTTCCAAATGCTCTCAATTAACATAAAGTGATAGACAAAATCAGAAAACTGTTTCCCCCGGTCAGAAATAGCCGGGGAAACGTCACAAAAGGTGCTAAAAACGTCAGAAATAGCCGGGGAAACGTCAAAAAAAGCTAAAAACGTTAGAAATCGCCAGGGAAACGTCAAAGGAAGTTGCTAAAGATGTCAGAAAAAGCCGGAGAAACGTCCAAAAAA